>NC_056746.1:166225414-166474354 GCF_019279795.1 Protopterus annectens | reverse complement strand
ACAGAAATGTAGTAAATTCCTGAAAAGAGTTTGAATGAGAATGTGAAGGTAGGCATTCTCGAGGTCCAGGGAAAATAAGAAGGCCTGGGGAAGAGAAGGAAAGAATGTCTGAAGAGACAGCATTCAGAATAAAGAAACCTTGAGAAAGCTGTTGAGGAGAGAAAACTCCAGAATGGGTCTCCTGGTACCCTCCTTTTGAGGAACCAACATTTTTCTGGAATAAAACCCCATGGGGAGGTGGGGGGGGTGGAACAAGCTGAATGGTGCCCTGATCCAAAAGGGACAGAAGCTGTTCCTGAGAAGGCTGTAGTATGCCCGAGAAGGGAATTGGGGATAGGGATTTCCAAACCATGAAATACCCCTGACTAATGATACACAACACCCAGGAGTCCAAGTTTATCTGATACCTATTTGGAAGGGACAGGGAAAGGCAGCGAGACAGGTGGACCTGGTTGAGGGGAAGAGAAGGACAAATGTCAAATGGAGATAGGCTTGCCCTGAAAGAAAGGCTTCTGAGATAAAGGAATCTGAGTTGACTGACCAGGAGGAACACTCATATAGATCCCTTCTTAACCCTGGGAGGTGAGCAAGTCTCTGTGGGAAAATACAGACTTAGAAGGGCAATTTCTCTGGACTTTGGGAATAGGAGACACAAAAATACATCAGAGTTCCGGCAAGGCCTTACCTTTATCCTGTAGGGACAAACTGGTTAGCAGCAACTGTCCCCAAAAATATTTTATTATCCAGAGGAGAATACAAAAGCTTGACTTTAATATCATCAGGTAAAGCCTGTAAACGTAGCCAAGAACACCTCATCACAGAGCCAAAAGTAGCAGCCCTGGTAGAGGCATCAACAGCAGTATAGCTGTATTTTACGGAGTGACAGGTGACCTGGAAATGGATCCAAGGAGGAAAACAGCTGAAGCCTTCTCATCAGAATCAAAGATCAAAGCAACCTGAGAAAGAAGGGCCAAAACATACCTGTTCATGTGGGTTTGGTAATTAATGGCAGCAGTACATGCATTTTTTTACCCAACCTCTACATACTACAACTATCCTTATCTGAGGGAAGGACCTTGTTATATGCAAAAGCTTACAAAGCTTGTCAGAGGAAAGTGAAACCACTGAAGGATCAACACAAGGGCACTTGCATAAAATTTCACAATCCTCAAGCACCTTGTACAACCTTGTCAGGCTTCTTAGGAACCAGGTGTTGAGAATCAGGAGCCACAGTGGCAGCAGAAAAAGGTGTTCAAAAAGGCTGCCAAAAGAGGAGGAACAGCAAATGGCTTAGGGGACTCCATCAGTAAAAGCTATTATCATCTTTTTTGAATGTGTGAGACCTGGGAGCAGTCCCATTTGAAGTACTCCATTATGCGAGCAACAGTATCTCCAAAGGATAATTCTTCCAAAGGGGAGTCTGAGCTCAAAGAATAGTCTTCCAAAGAACCACAGTCTAGAGGTGAAGGAATTTGATAAGAGAAAGCTAGGGATTCCTCCCCAAACAAGTCCTCATTCGAGGAATCCAATTCCCTAGGCCTCTTAATGGGGGTGGAAGACCAGGGAGGAGCAGAGACAGACACCCCTTGAGGAGACTTCATAGACCATTAAAGCATTGAATAGACCCAGAGCAAAATCCTCCCATTCATGTTGCGGATCTTTAACAAGGGTAATGTGCTTTTTTTTTTTTTTTTTTTTAAGGCTGGACATCCACCCGAAAGAGTCTCAGTGGTTCAGACCCGTGGTGAGATTCAATTATCGCAGTTTTAATCACTCCCCCTTCCAAAAATCTGAGGAATTCCCCTCAGTCCCTTGCAAATAAATACACCAAGGTTCCCCGTCAGCATCAAGAAAGTACAGTTTTGTACCTACCATAAATGTAGATGTTCGAGTGTATACACTGCTGCAGTCATCACACTTGGGTTATCCTGCCGTCAAGCGGTCCCGCAGTCGGCCGAATCCCAAAGTCTTGGTCCGGCGTCGGTCACCGTCGCTTCTTCTCTGACATCAGTGCGACAGGGGGATAAGAGAGGCAGCCGACGCCATTTTCTTCAGTTTTTCTTGCCCCAGATGTCAGGTGCCCCCAACTAGGAAGGCAATACAAATAACTATGCAAAAATACCTTAGTAGATAAACAATAGTACTAGCTGTTAGCAAATACACCATATAGACATGCATCCAATAGACTGAAGTACATGGAGTTATAACAAACACCCTGGTATGTAGAGGGGATGGTGGGAGGGTAACCTGGACTGCAGCAGTATATACACTCGAACATCTACATTTATGGTAGGTACAAAACTGTACTATGTTCATCATGTTATAATGCTGCAGTCATCGCACTTGGGTTGAATCCCAAAGCTATGGAGGAGTGGCTGGTACTAAACTGGGTTAGGTGAAGCTAGGATGCCCTGCAGAACTGCAGTGGCAAAACCAGCTCTGGTTTTTGAGTATGATGGAAGGTGGTAGTGCTTGGTAAAGGTGTGCACTGAACTCCAAGTAGCTAGCTCCAGAATGTCCTTGGTTGGAACCCCCCCTGAGAAAGGCTGCTGAGGTTGTTGTAGCCCTGGTAGAATGGGACCCAATAGTAACAGGCACTGCTTTCCCATGGTGCGAGTAGCAAAAGCGGATACAATGTGCTATCCATTTGGAGATGGTCTGTTTTGAAATAGCCTTTCCTTGTGAACCTGCAGCATAGGATACAAAGAGTTGGTCAGTTTTTCTGAAGGTCTTTGTCTTATCCAAATAGTAATGTAGCTGTCTGTGAATGTCCAAAGAGTGAAGGAGTCTTTCTCCTTTATTCTGGGGGTTTGGATAAAAGGTGGGTAAATGAATGGTCTGATTCAAAGCCACACTGGATACTACCTTTAGCATAAAGGTAGGGTTAGTTTGTAAAGAGACTCTGTCCTGATGGAAAATGATGAAAGGTTCCACTGCCATAAGTGCCTGTAGTTCTGAGACCCTGCGTGCTGAGGTGATAGCCAGCAACAGAGCTGTTTTCCATGACAAGTATTGTAGTTCTGCTGAGAAGGCTGGTTCGAAAGGAGGCAATGTTAATTTTTCTAAAACGAAGTTGAGGTCCCAAGCTGGCGTTGGGGGTTTTCTGGTGGGTCTTATATTCTTAGCCCCTCTAAGAAACTGCCTTAGTAAAGGGTGTGAGAATATGGGAGGATCCGTATTATATTAAGCTGAAATGGCTGAAGCATGGATCTTAATGGATGAGAAAGAAAGGCCTTTGTGTAGCATCGCCGTTAAGTATTGCAGTATTTGAGGAATGTTTGGTATCCAAGGATTTTGGCCTTTAGCCTGGTTCCATGCACAAAATCTTTTCCATTTGTCCGAGTAAGTTCTTCTGGTGCTGGGCCTCCTGGTCTCCAAAATGACATTCAGGACATCCTTTGAGAGAAGTGTTGATTGATAATTCAAGGTATTCTCCATGCAGCTAAATATAAAGTCCTGAGCTGACTGTGAAGGATCTGAGAGTTTTGCTGAGTCAATAGAAGTGGGAATTGAGGTAAGATCCATGGAGGGCTGTGAGTCAAGGTCCTTAGCAATGGGTACCAGTGCTGACGTGGCCAGTGCGGAGCAATGAGGATCATTTGTGGTCTCTCTGATCTGACTTTCAGTAATACCCTGGTCAAGAGAGGTAGTGGTGGGAAGTCATAGACTGTCAATGCTGTCCAACTGAATGATAGGGCGTCCACTTTCCAGGCTAGGGAATGTTAAGTCCTTGTGCAAAATTTCTGTAGTTGGCAATTGTTGGGGGAGGCAAATAGATCTATGTCTGGGCGTCCCCACCTTTGAGTTATCATTGAAAAAAACTTGTGGGTGTAGTCTCCATTCGTGAGGATCTGCCAAATTTCTGCTTAATTCGTCTGCCAATATGTTTTCCTTTCCTGGCAGGAATTGTGCTTGCAGTTGTACTTGGTAAGTCAATGCTGTGTTCCACAAGGTCATTGCCTGTCTGCATAAAGGGTAGGAGTGTGTTCCTCCCTGTTTGTTTATGTACCACATAACTGTGGTGTTGTCTGTCCTTATTAGTAGTTGTCCTGGATGCAAGAGGTCCTTGAAGGCTGTCAGTGCATTTTGCACAGCTAGCATCTCCTTTTGGTTGATGTGTAGATGCATTTGTTTTGCAGACCATTTGCCCTGTATGCACTGTCCTGCCATGTGTGCTCCCCAGGCGTAGTCTGAAGAATCTGTTGTCATAGTTTGGTTTGCTGGAGGTAAGACAAAAGGAAGACCCTTGTTTATTTGACATGCTTGAGCCCACCATATGAACTCTTTTTGAAGGCAGGGAATGAGAGGTATACTTGTTTCGAGGCTGTGCCTGTGTTGAGTCCATACACTTTTCAGGTACCATTGTAATTTCCTCATATGCAGCTTTGCATGTGGAATTAGTTGAATGCAGGATGCCATGAACCCCAATGCCTGCAGGATTTTCCTTGCAGTGAGCTGGGTAAAAATTGCCATCTTTTTGAAGTACAGAGTCAGTTGTTTTTGTTTGTCTGGCGTGAGATAAGCCATCTGGGCCATTGTATTTAAGCTAGCACTCATAAATGTTGTCTTGTGAGGGTATTACCCTAGGCAACTTAGCAGCTTTGTTACAAATGCCAGATGCTGTAATAGAATGGCCTTGCTGTCCGCTTGGATCAGGCAGTCATCTAGATATGGATAAATTTGTATTCCTCGTTGTCTGCAGTATGCAATTACTGATGCCAGGCATTTTGTAAATACTCTGGGCGCAGTAGATAAGCCAAAGGGCAATGCAGAGAATTGATAATGCGTTGTCCCTGCCAAAAATCTGAGGTATCTTCTGCAATCTTGTCTGATAGGGACATGCAGGTATGCTCTTTGAGGTCCAACGTTACCAGCCAAGACTCCTTGCCCAGCATGGGAAGAAGCTGCTGTAGTGTGAGCATTTTGAATTTGGGTACCTCCAGGTATGCGTTTAGAAATGAGAGGTCTGAAATGGGTCTCCAGGCTTTGTCCTTTCTTGGTACTAGAAATGGTCTTGAGTAAAAACCTTGACCTTGCTCCTTTGTAGGTACCTTTTATATTGCTTTCATATCCATGAGAGCTGAAATTTGCATTTGTGCGTCTACCCATTGGTTTAGAGGCAGATTTGGCATGCCTCTCATCCGTGGTAAAGTGTGAAAATGAAATCTGTAGGCTCGGGTAATAATCAGAACCCATTTGTCCTTTGTTATGATGCGCCAATTTTGTGGAAATAGAGCCAGTTTTCCTCCCAAAGGTGCTGCCAGGGCAATTTTGCTTGGCAGGCGAAGACGGAAGTCATTGTGTTTGTTTCCTGAAGGGCTGAGATCTTTCGTCTCCACCTCTTTGAGCTGTTGTATGCCATTGTCTAGGCCTGAAAGAACCTTGTGGCTGGCCTCTGTCCCTTGGGCGTCTGTACCTACCCCTTTGGGGTCTGTCTGATGCAGGAAAGGACCAGTTTTTTGATGGCCAGTTTCTGCTGAAACGAGGAGGTTGTACCTGTAAAAAATCTTTAACTGTCTGCATAGATTTTGCCTTTTCTTCCATTTTCTTTAAAACTTCCTCTGCTTTGACACCAAATAACACATCTTTCCTGCAATGGAGCATCCAATAACTTTGCTTTGACATGTTCTGGTAAGGCTTGCTCTTTTAGCCAAGCATGTCTACGTATTACAGATCCTGTGGCAGCTGCTCTACATGAGGCTTCCAATTAATCAAAACCATACTGTAAGGTATGCTTTCCCACCTGTTCTGCTGCATGCAGCAAATCCTGCATCTCTTTGAAATCAGGTTGATCTGTCTGAGGGATCATTTTCTGCTTTAACTGTGTAATCAAGTACTGCTGGTATTTTATCATGTGGAACTGGCAGTTTAAGGCCCTCATGGCCAAAGTGGCAGACGTATACACTTTCTTCCCCCATCTTTCTAATGCTCTGGAATCTCTTTCAGAAGGTAGTGCATTCTTAGCAGTAGAGGCCTTAACCCCTTTGGGTCCCTGGGAAATGGTTTTGTGGTCTGCAACAGGGCTTTTATATAGAAACGTACGAGAATCAGGAACTCGGTAGTATCTGTCTGGTTTAGCTGGTGCAGGAGGTAAGGAATCTGGGTTTAGACTAGATTCGGTGTAAACATCATCCAAAATGTCTAAAACTGGAGGAATTGCAAGGGGTCTATGCTGTGGGAGAAGAAGAAACTCACGGAGTCTTTTCTTAGAGTCAGAGTAATCTTGGCCTTCCCAGTGGAAGTGTTCCCTCATGGTGTGTAAAGTTTCCCCAAAAGAGTAGTCTTTGGGGGGGGGGGGAGACAGAGGGAATGGACTCTTCAGCATCTGAGTCTTCATAAGGAGGGAAGGAAAAATCCTGGTCCTCAGAGTTAGCTGAGGAAATGGATGCTTGGTCAGAGGAAGGATAATCTTCCTCCAGTCTAGGCCTTTTGTCAGGAGGGGGTTGTGAACCACTGATAAGGGTAATTAAATCCTCAGCCATCTTAAGCATCTGTTTTTTAAGCAAAGGGGCATGTGGGGGGAACTGTGGACCCGGTTTCCTAACTTTTAAGGGGGGTTTAAGTTTAGCATAAGACTTAATAGAGATAGTCGTCGGTTTGAAGACACCTTCAGAAACCGAAGGCCTGTCCAAAATCTCTGGATCACCGTCAGGGTTGGCGTCCGAGGGGTGAGATGGAACCGGCTCCTGAGGCCCAGCTGATTCGGTCTGGGAGGCCGTCAGAATTTCTAAATCAGCGGTAGTCAGGTGCTGCGTAGGCGCCTCACTGAAAACCGGAGAACCGGCGGCAGGCCTTGCTGAGGCCTCGGTATCCGGTCTTGGCCTTGGTTGCCTGTCCTTATCCTTGCGTTTTTTAATCATTGCTGATGTCGGTTGTTCCGACAACATGCTATAATTAAATGTTCTGCCAGAATAATGTTGGGCAAAATCTGCACGACGCTTGATTGTACGTTTGTTGGACCTAGCACAAAACCGACAACCAGAGTCATCGCGGTCTGGGCCTATGCAAGGAATACAATAAGAATGAAAATCCTTATGAGGTATTTGCTTCCCACAAGAAATGCAATTATTAACTTTGTCTGACATTGGTCTGAGGCAAGAAAAGTTTCCCCAATGGGGTACTTAGCTTTAGAGAAGACTTTGGGCTGAAATTCGATTCGAAAATCTAAGGAGCTAGCCGACCGGCACTTGCGAACTGCTTCTGCTTCGGGCACCACGCGGCAAGAAAGACTGAAGAAAATGGCGTCGGCTGCCTCTTTTATTCTCCTGTCGCACTGACGTCAGGGAAGAAGCGACGGCAACCAACGCCAGACCAAGACTTTGGGATTCGGCCGACTGCGGGACCGCCTGACAGCAGGATAACCCAAGTGTGATGACTGCAGCAGTATAACACGATGAACATCAGATGTTAGAAAAGTCTTTGAGGACATGTGAGAAGTCTAATCCATGCCAGCCTCTCTTGTGGTCAGTGCAGAGGATCCTATATAGCAAGCATCAAATGGTATTTAAGGTTTTCGCTAGCTTCTCGACAGTTGTCTTGGGGGAGGCTAGATAGCAACCACATCAGGCCTAGCTTTTTTTTGGCCTTCTCCTTGGCAGAAGGTTGACCCTCACAATATGAGGATTCTGCCAAAGTACCCTGAGCCAACAATTTAAGTCACTGGATGTCAAGGTATATGGATGAGGAAGATAAGCGACTACGAAGGGTCTTGAGAGCAACCACTTGACAGATGGAGCATTGCGTATGGTCATGGGAAGCATTTAAGGAAAAGATAATGGTCGTGATGGTCTTTATGGGGATTCTGTCTCTTCCCACACTGACATGTTCCCTTCTTGGCTGATATGAACACACAGTACAATACAATGAAGAAAAAAGGTAGAGAAGAAACCCCAAAGGGGCACTTATCTGAAGATGGCTTGGTACCCAGCATGGCAGAAAGGCATTTAGACTAACGTTCATCAATCATGTTCCGTCTGGCAGCAAGGAAGTTCTGAATGCTTGCATCCGTACATCACCTATATGCCCAACACCTTAAGTGGGGATCATACATGTGACACAAAGAGCCTATAAAATCTAAAGGCTTTGGTATACTGGCTGGATGTTGGGCTATCCTTGGCAGGAGATTCATTATGCAAAGAATACTGCAGCAGTGATATGGAAGGATATCTGATTAGATTTGCACTGAAAAATGAAGTTGTGT
Source organism: Protopterus annectens (assembly GCF_019279795.1). NCBI lineage: Eukaryota > Metazoa > Chordata > Ceratodontiformes > Protopteridae > Protopterus > Protopterus annectens. Next base: position 166,466,154 of record NC_056746.1, on the reverse strand, counting down.
CTTATCATAACGTTCTGTGTTGTCGATCTTAACTAATCCTTGGCTGTGGGGCTCAGATCACAGCCTCGGAACATACTCTGCCATTTACTTCAACTAGTGTCTCCCAAAACTCTCGACCCAAGTTCTACCCATAATGTTCCTCTCAAAATGAGCTCAGATCGAGTTTGCCTTTAACAGCGGCAGACAGATAATAAACAAGAATAAGAAACCAGATCTACGCCCCAATTAGGAAGCCAGTCTTAGTAAAGATTTGGTTGACTAAGAGTCTTAGACCAGGGAAAGATGGGGGAGAATGTCAAGGATTAGTGAAGATCAACAACAGAGATGGAACGTTATGGTAAGACATAACTTCTTTATCTGATGCTGTCAGTCTTCATGTAATCCTTGACTGTGGGACAGTGTCCCTAGCTACTTGAATCTTGGGAGGTCTCATAACAGAATATTCCTGAGCACCATAAAACCGAATGAGGCACACCCCCTAGAGACATGGTCCAGTTTCTAATGAGTAATAAAAGTATGAGGAGATGCCCATGTAGCTGCTGCACAAATGTCTTCCAAAGAAGCCTGGCATGAAAAATTGCAGAAGCCGCTACAGCTCTAGTTGAATGAGCTTTCACAGGACGTGGTGGTTGAAGACCCTTTGAATGATAAATAAAGGTGATACAATCCCTAAGCCATTTGGCTAAGGTAACCTTAGAATCTGGGTTGCTTAAAGAAAGTGAGGAAAAGGCAACAAACAGTTGGTCTGATTTTCTGATATCCTTTGTCCTAATTGCCTGTGAACATCTGAAGTGTAGACAGTACTCCCCTTTATTGGAAAAACTGGGGAAAAAGACTGGTAGGTGTAAGGTTTGATTAATATTAGATTACAAAACAACCTTTGGCAAAAAAGGAAGACTTAGTTCTGAAAGAAACCCTGTCCTTATGAAATATCAAATATGGGGGTTGCAGGACAAAGCTTGTATTTCTAATGCTCTTCTGGCCGTAGTAATAGCTAATAACAGTTTTCCATGTAAGAAATTTTAAGTCACAAGTAGCTGAAGGCTCAAAGAGGGATAAAATGAGAGACTGTAGGACCAAGGGTAAATCCCATGAAGCAATGGGTTCTTTAAACAGAGGCCCTAGCATTAGGGTTTCTTTAAAAAAGGCCTTACAAAGTTTATGTGACGTAAGTGAAGAACCATCCACACCAATATGGAAGCTAGATATCGCAGGTGTACTTGAATGGTAGAAGCTGAAGAACCAGACTGATAAAGAACATCCAGAAAATGCAAAACCTTATCCACAGGAGCTACATAAGGGTCAACATTAATATCAAGAGCCCATCTAGCAAATTTTTTCCCATTTGTTATGGTACAACTTTCTATTAGAAGGTTTGTGATGAGCCAAAATAATTTCTAGGACCAGTGAGGTAAGGGAAGAATGCCTGGCAGTCATGGGAACTGGAGAGGCCATGCAGTGAGCTTGCGATGTTGGAGATTCGGATGAACCATTCCTTCTGGAGGAGATAACAGATCTGGAACTGGGACCAGAATACAAGGTTTCCAAAATAGCTGAGGCCAAATGAAGGGAAACCAAACCTGTCAAGGCCAGAACAGAGCAATAAGGATTATTGTTTTCTTCAGCCTTTTGGCTTTCTTTAGAAATTGAAATATCAGAGGAGTTGGGGAAAAGGCATACAGGAGACAGAGGGGCAATCGTGGAGAAGAGCGTCTCTGGGTGACCCCCCCCCCATAGTAACTGCTGGACTTCGTGTTCAGAAGGGATGCAAACAGTTTGCATCAAGCTTGGCCCCAGGGGGGAAAAATCTTTTCCATCACTGCACGATTGAGACACCACTCATGAGGCATCAGAACAGTTCTGCTCAATTTGTCTGCTATCACGCTGGAGCTCCCTTGAATGTCCTTTGCTGAAAGAAAGTGGTTGGAAGAAATTGCCCATTGCCAAACTCTTGAGGGCTTCTCGACAAAGTGGTTAAGATTTGGTTCCTTCTTGTTTATTGATTTACCAGACTACTGACATGCTGTCCATCAGAACTGCCACTGTTCCCAGGGGGAGGCCATCTTGAAATGCTTGCAGCGCTAAGAGCATCGCCCTCATGTCTAGAACACTGATGTGCAAACTGGCCTCCAGTTGGGACCAAGTGTCTTGGACTGTCCTTCCGAGATAATGCCCCCCCCCCCATCTGGGAAGCATCCGTGGTCACTACGGTTAGGAGCTGTGGAGGGAGGAATGGACTGCCCGAAAGAAGATGACTGGAATGAAGCCACCAAGAAAAGTCTTGCTTGCAATGATTGATCAAAATATGATAGGACATTGGCTGATTTACTAAAGACCACTGGGAGACCAGAAGCCATTGGAGAATCTGCAAGTGATACCTGGGCCAAGGGAACTGGAGTAATAGAGGCTATTGACCCTAGCACCTTTAGGATGAATCTGGCTGGAACACTTCTGTTCCGAATAATATATGTTTTACTTGTGATCTTACCTTTGGAGCCTTTTTTCTGGGATTGAAGCAATTAAGCAATTCCGTAACTGTGTTTAACAGAGCTTCGATAAATTCCAGCTGCTGTGTGGGTTTCAGATGTGACATTTTGTAAATTACTATAATGTCTAAGGAGGTGCAAAGATGTAGGGTATAATGTCTTGCCCTTATGAATTGATGCCTGGTGGTAGCAGTAAGGAGCCAGTCATTGAGATAAGGAAAAACTCGGAACTCCAGCAGTCTGAGATGAGCTGCTACCACTGCCATGCATTTGGTAAACACCCTGGGGGCTGTGGTGAGACCAAAGGGAAGTGCTCTGAACCGAAAGTGACTAGCTCTCAGCTGGAAGCACAGGAAACTTCTGGAGAATTTGTCCATTTTTATGTGGAAATATACACATCCTGAAGATCTACAAAGCACATCCAATCATCTTTTTCCAAGAAAGTACTGACTGTACCGAGACCATCCGGGGCTTGGTTTGCTGAACTGACTTGTTGAACTGGCTGAGATCCAAAATGGGTCTCCAGTCCCCTGTTTTTTGGGGCACTAAGAAGCTTGAGTAAAACCCGGATCCTCTCTAGTCTGGTGGGACTTCTTGGATGACTTTCCTCGAGCAGTTTTTGAATTTCTATGACTGTGTGGAACATCTGGGAGTCTTTTTTGTGATTTTAGATTTGTTGAAAGGGGAAGGATGTAGCCTCTGGAAATGATCCTCTACACCCATTTGTCCGATGTCATATGTAGCCATATGGTAGTGGGAGGTTGGCATAAAGGTTAAGGTGTTTACCTTACAAGCAAAAGGTGCAGGGATTGATTCTCACATGTTGTAACTGGCTATGCTTAAAGTGGTCTACAAAGACAGTTAGCCTAGTACTAATCTATGAACCTATGAACTAATCTATGAACTCTTCGCCACTGACTGCCTCCAGAAGAAGGCAATCAGGCCTCCATTCAGGAGCAATGGTAGGAGTTATTAGAGAAGGTCTCTCTGGACCCCTGATTCTGCGGGCCAACTCTTCCTCTTGAATGGCATCTTCCATTGTTACTTCCCCCTCTGCTCCAGGAGGAGTCCCTGCCATGTGAGTCCCGTATAGGCTCTTGGGACATCCTCCCACTGCTCTGGTTCCTAGAGTAAGGTTGTTGAAGAGTGGTGAAATATAGGCCTACGGCAGAAAGAGTCTTCCCATCTTTCTCATATCTGGCGAGCGTGTCCTTTATTTTGGGTCCAAACTGGGATGATCCATCAAACGGAGCACTGATAAACGAAGATTAAAATGGCTCTGCAAAGTCACAAGCGCATCTAGGCAGACATGTCTCCTGATGGCTACGCCTGAACCTGCTGCCTTTGTCGTCCTTCAGCTGCATGGGGAGTCAGCCTCTTGGATGAGTTGCAAATCAATTCAAGGGTAGAGAGCTAAGAGGTAACCTTGTCTCGGACCCCCTTCAACTACTGTTCCTGCAATATCTGAAAGCTCTTTTATGAGATCCCTCTGCAACCTGATAAAGTGAGTCATATAGTTCAAAGACCTGACAGCGAAGGTCAAAGAAGTATAAAAGTGTTTCCCAAACTTATCCATAGTCGTAGACTCCTTGTTAGGAGGACGGACAGTAGGACTTTCCTCTGCAAGTTCTTTTTTTGTGGCTGCCACTATCACCATGGCGTCTACAGGGATACCCTTTGCCCAATGCTACTCATCCTTTGGGGCAGACAGGATCTGGTCAGGCAATTTGGGGATTGGCTCAATGGAGTCAGTAATTGTTCATGCCCACTGAGTGATCAGTTTAATGAGGTCATCAGCGTGTGGAGAAATTCAAGAGGTAGAGGGCTGGACATGAAAAGCCTCCAGGTATACAGGTATACAGATTCCTCTGAGGAAGGCTGGAGGGAAGTCCAGCCACCCCTCTGTTTCAGGATTTCCAGGATATTCCCAAAGGAATCATCAGGGAGCGATCTGGAGGAACCTTCCCTCTCATCAGAATCAGTATCTCCTGTGAAGGACTCTTCTTCCTCTTGCACTTTTTCTTCAAAGGGACTTCCTCAGTGGGATGTTCTGGGGAAGTATCTAAACAGGAAACCATCAAGGTGCGTCACTCCTGAGGCTGGAGGAAGCTCCGGTCGAGGGAAAACACATGATGCTTGGCCCAACATGGAAGGCAAGTGCTGCAGGTCAACAATGGACAAGGCCTTTTCTCAAAGATTCGAAAGGCTGCCCCCCCCCCCCCATACAGGGTTGGGAGTCTGGAAACAAAATAAAGTCCTTTGGAACCGTGGTCCCACCCTGCACAGAAGAAGCCACCTCCGAAGCAGAAGCCTGGGTCGAGCTTACAAATGCCGAGGCACCGAGGGGCATGGAAGGCTCTGAAAGAATCCAAGTCAAAACTCTGCCCCTCAGAACCAGTGACAAAGCCTCGACCCCAGGAGGTCTCTGGTTCCGACAAACTGGAAAAACTCAAGTCAATCCTTGGTTCTCGAGAAGAAACCGTAAATGGAACCAAGGCAGCCCGAGATGGGAAGGTCAGTACCAGGGGCTCCAAGGACACAAATGGAGATGGAGGAGGACAAGTGTGACAGTGTCAGTGAGGGATCGGTTCGAGAGGCTAGTTGGCTGGGAACCGAAGACAGAGGCAATCCCCTTATCATCAGGAGCTGGTCAGCCTGCCTCATGATGTCCGTTTCCAAGAGACTCTTAGTAGACCGAATGGATGATGCTGAAGGAGACCTAGATGGTCTTGATTCCATGAAGAGGCTGGGTGGTCTGTCCATAAAAAAATGCACTGAAATGGAATAGGTGATCCTCGATAGGATGATAAAAGTAAAAGTACTCTATTTTGGTACCGAAGCTCAAGATGCCTGTTCCGAAGTACGTTTTGGTGCTGAATCATCCTTGCCTACTGGTGCAGTGGAAAGTGTCCACACTGTAGGTAGCTTAGTCAATTTAGAATACGGTTTTGAGGAACTGCTCAGAACCGAAAGATTGCTTTTTTGATTTGGAGGATTAAGATGACGATGAGCTGGCTTCAGTTCTTTGACCATATACGGCCTCTTCAAAGTCTTCCTTTAAAAGACCTTTCAAGATTAATTTGTTTCTCCACTCAGTCAAGGTTCTGGCAGAGCAACCATGGAAAAATGCACAACCCTCCTGAAGGTGGACAGCACCCAAACAGTATACACAGAACACATACCCAGAGTTTGGCAGTTGGGCATCTTCCTGTCACATTTTTGGCACTTCTTGAAGCCAGAGGTGCCCTTAGATGACTGCTCAACCATGTTAGACTAAAAAAAAGGGGTCAAATACTAAACAGCACTCAGGCACCACACGCAAAAGGAGACAGAAAAGAAAAAGACAGCATTCCTTTTTTGATAGAAGGAACAGGGTACCAACAATGGTAACCAGAATAAACGTAAAGGTAAGGAAAGGGAGAAGGTAGTACCAGCAATGGTACATTAAGGAACTACCCAGCAGTAGAAAGAAAGGGAAAGAAAAACCACTCGTGTAGAAATTAGAAATGGAGAGGAGCAGGTAGAAAGAAAGGCAAGTGAAAGGAGAGACAGTAGAAAATATAGGTAAAATACAGAATAACTTACACTAAATAAAGTACAGTTTTGTACCTACCATAAATGTAGATGTTCGAGGATCCACATTGCTGCAGTCCTAACCATTGGGTAGTCCGCTGTCCAGTCGGCCCGAATACCAAAGTATATGGCAAACGTCGGTCAAGGCGCATTAGACTGATGTCAGGACGTCAGGGTACTAATGCGCATGACCGACGTCATATCCTCAGTCTTTTCTTGCCCCAGATGTCAGAAGACCCTAAAAAGACAAGGCCCAAACCAAAACACCAAAAAGCCCTGCATCAAACATATATACAATATATACAAATGTACAAGAATATATATATATATATATATATATATATATATATTAGCCCACACCACCACCCCTAAACACAGAGGGGAGGGAGGGTAAATTGGACTGCAGCAATGTGGATCCTCGAACATCTACATTTATGGTAGGTACAAAACTGTACTATGTTCTTCATTCCACATTGCTGCAGTCCTAACCATTGGGTAGAATCCCAAAGCAGAGGTAAGGGAGGCTGGCAAATCATAAGGAAGCAGGAGCTGTCAACATGCCTTGCAAAATAGCTGTGGCAAAACCAGCCCTAGATTTAGAGTAGAGAGGAAGGTGGTAATGCTTAGAGAAAGTATGCACTGAACTCCAAGTAGCTGCCTCCAAAATATCCTTAGTTGCCACCCCCCTTAGAAATGCTGTTGAAGTGGCAGTAGCCCTAGTGGAATGAGGCCTAATCCCAGCTGGAATCTCCTTGCCATGATGGGAGTAACAAAATGAAATGCAAAACCCAATCCACTTAGAAATAGTTTGCTTAGACACAGGCTTGCCCTGAGAACTCAAAGCAAAAGAAACAAACAATTGCTGAGACTGCCTGAAATCCTTAGTCCTGTTTAAATAATAACGCAACTGCCTATGTACATCTAAAGTGTGCAAAATCTTTTCCCCCTTATTTTGGGGATCTGCATAGAAAGTAGGCAAATGAATAGTTTGGTTTAAAGCCACACTAGAAACCACCTTAGGCATAAAGGAAGGATTAGTACGTAATGATACCCTATCCTTATGGAAAATCAAAAGGGCTCTACTGCCATAAGGGCCTGCAACTCAGAAACCCTTCTTGCAGAAGTAATAGCCAACAAAAAAGCAGTCTTCCATGACAAGTATTTCAAGTCAGCAGTAGCCGCAGGCTCAAAAGGTTGTAGAGTAAGTTTTTCCAACACAAAATTGAGATCCCAAGCAGGAGTAGGAGCTCTACGTGAGGGTCTTATATTCTTTGCCCCTCTAAGAAACTGCTTGAACAAAGGATGCGAAAACAATGGTGGGTCACAATCATAGTGAGCTGAAATTGCTGCAGCATGAATCTTAATGGAAGAGAAAGACAAACCTTTGTCCAGTAACTCAGTAAGATATTGAAGAGCCACACTCAAATTAGGCTCAGAAATCTCCAAATTCTTTGCTGCACTCCAAAATAAAAATCTCTTCCATTTTTCTGCGTACACTTTTCTTGTACTAGGTCTTCTAGCTTCCATAATCACATTTAAAACTTGTTGAGGAAGTTGAGACCTGCTGTGTTTCAACACAGAATATGCCAGGCTGTTAGATGAAGAGAGTGAAGCTTGACATTGAGCAGGTGACCGTCCTTCTGAGATAACAGATGTGGAATCAAAGGTAAAGGCCATGGGGGCTGCCTTACCAGACTCCTTAGTAGTGGGTACCAGTGTTGCCGAGGCCAATCTGGAGCTATAAAAATCATCCTTGGCTTGTCTTGTCTGACCTTTAGGAGCACCTTTGGAAGAAGAGGCAGAGGTGGAAAGGCATACACATGAAGATTTTTCCAACTGAAAGAAAGAGCATCCACTTTCCAAGCTGTATGATGAAACCCCTTTGTGCAAAACTTTGGCAGCTGGTGGTTTAGTGGAGAAGCGAACAGATCTATGTCTGGAGTTCCCCATGACACTGTCAATTTCTGAAATACATGAAGATCCAGTTTCCACTCGTGGGGATCCATGATTTGCCTGCTTAACACATCTGCTAAGGAGTTCTGTGCTCGGCAGAAACCTTGCCTGAAGAGTTAGTTGCAAGCTGAGCAGTCTCCCATAAAATCATTGCTTGCCTGCATAGAGGATAAGAATGTGTTCCCCTTGTTTGTTGATGTACCACATGACAGTTGTGTTGTCTGTTAGAATCAACACCTGCCCAGGAAGAAGTAACTCCTTGAAAGCCATTAATGCAAACTGGACTGCTAACATCTCCTTCATGTTGATATGTAGATGCTGTAGTCTGGCAGGCCACTTGTCTTGTATCCACTTTCCATTTAGATGAGCTCCCCAAGCAATGTCCGAGGCATCTGTCGTTAAAATCTGACTCGCCTCTGGCGGGTCACAGAGAGTCCCTTGTTTAGGTGACATTCCTGAGCCCACCACAAAAATTCTTTTGAATGCAAGGTATTATTTGAATGACAGTGTCCAAATCCTGGCAGTGCTGTGTCCACACATTTTGAGATACCATTGCAGCTTCCTCATATGCAGTTTGGCATTGGGAAGCACCAGAATACAAGATGCCATGAACCCTAAGGCTTGAAGGACTGTCCTTGCAGTCAGCCCGGACTGAAGAGATAGTTGATGGAAGTAACTGGAAAGATTCTTTTGTTTGTCCGGGGTTAAAAGGCCATCTGGGCTGCTGTATTCAGTCTCACACCCAGAAAGCACATGTCTTGAGAGGGTACTAGACTGGACTTTATTTCGTTCACAGAATACCCTAGGCATCTTAGCACTGCTATGACATATTCCAGATGCTGTAGAAGGTCTTCCTTTTCTTGAGCCAGAATCAGGCAGTCGTCCAAGTAAGGATAGATTTGAATTCCTTTTAGCCTGAAGTAAGCTATCACTGGAGCCAGAACCTTTGTGAATACTCTGGGCGCAGTAGATAAGCCAAAGGGCAATGCAGAGAACTGATAATGAGAATTTCCAGCTCGAAAACGCAGATACTTCCTGCAACTTAGTCTTATAGGCACATGAAGGTAAGCTTCCTTGAGATCTAAAGTTACCATCCAATGATCTTTGCCCAGCAGAGGTAAAAGCTGTTGTAACGTCAACACCTTGAACTTGGGAATGTCCAGATAAGTGTTGAGGATAGATAAATCCAAAATTGGTCTCCACGTGTTCCCCTTCTTTGGTACTAGGAACAGGCGAGAATAAAATCCTAGGCCCCTTTCTGGTACAGGGACTGGCTGAATGGCCCCTATTTGGAGTAACAGAGAAATTTGCTTGTGAGCCTCTTTCCTTTGTGGAGGGGCGTCTGGCATGCCTTTGAAAGGGGGCAAAGTATGGAAATAAAACCTGTAACCGTGGTGAATGATATCCAACACCCATCTGTCTTGAGTGATTAAATCCCAATTTTCTTTGAAAAGAGACAGTCTTCCTCCCAAAGGAGCTGCCAGGCGAGAATCTACTGGCAGCTGAAAAGGCAGGTCATTGGGTCTGTTTACGAAAGGACTGACCCCTGCCCTCACCAGAAGTCTGAGCAGGTGAACCCCTGTTCTAGGCCTAAAAGAACCTTGAGCTCTGCCCCTACCACGTCTAGACCTACCCCTAGACTGGGAATCATAAGCAGGATATGTCCATCCCTTAGTAGGCCAATTTCTACTAAACTTGGTGGCTGCACCTGCAAAAATCTTTAACAGTTTGCATAGACTTAGCTTTGTCCTCCATTTTCTTTAAAACTGCTTCCACAGGCGAACCAAATAACACATCAGACTGTAAAGGAGCATCCAAAATCCTAGTCTTAACATGCTCTGCTAAATTCTGATCCCTCAACCAGGCATGCCTGCGAAGAACAGAACTAGTGGCAGCCACCCTCGAGGAGGCCTGCACAGCATCAAAACCACATTGCAAAGAATGCTTACCCACTTGTTCAGACACATGAACTAAATCCAGCAACTCTTTACACTCTATACCTTCCGCCAAAGCATCCACCTTAGATTTCAATTGTGAAAGGAGATAATTTTGATATTTTAGCATGTGAAACTGACAATTCAACGCTCTCATGGCTAAAGTGGAAGAAGTATACACTTTCTTTCCCCACCTATCCAAAGCCCTTGCCTCTTTATCAGTGGGAACAGGATTTTTAACAACAGAGGCCTTAACACCTTTAGGCCCCTGAGAAACAGTTTCCGGGTCTGCCCTAGGACTCTTAAACAGATACTTATGAGCTTCAGGCACCCTATAGTACCTATCAGGTTTAACAGGGGCAGGAGGCAAAGAATCAGGGTTCAGGGAAGCCTCTGCAAAACATCTTCCACCACATTCAACACAGGAGGTATAGCTAAGGGCCTATGCTGGGGTAAAATAAGAATTCCCTAAGCCTTTTCCTGGAATCAGAGTAATCTTGGCCTTCCCATTTAAAGTGCTCCCTCATGGAATGCAGAGTCTCTGAAAATGAGAAATCCTCAGGAGGAGAAGCTGTAGGAGTGGAATCATCCACATCAGAATCAGAATAAGGAGGATACTCCTGCAAGTCTTCCGAGAAGACTCAGAAGCCTCTGAACACTGTTCAAAACTCTCAAACTCAGGTTCCACCCTAGGCCTCTTATCAGGAGGGGCATAGAGCCTCTAATCATAGTAATTAAATCTTCTGCCATTTTAAGCATATGTTTCTTAGGCACAGAACCTGAAGTGCTAGGAGAAGCCCCACTGAAGCTAAACTTGGCCTACCTCTCAAAGAAGTTTTGGAAACAGAAGGAGAGGCTCTAACTACCTTGGGAAGAGAGGGAAGAACAGTTACCTGAGAAGCCCCTCAGCCTGGCCTACCTCCTGAGAAGGCACATCCTGTAACAGTAAAGTCTCTGCCTGAGACTCCAAAGAAACTCCTGGCAAAACCTCTGGCTCCACTGAGCCTTCTAAAGAACCGGCGTCCGGGACTGCGGTTCATCAACCCTAGGCTTTGCTGTTTTGTCCTTGCGCTTTTTGGACGAAGCGGGCGGAGCATCCGACGGCATTTTATAATTACAACGCTTCCCAAACACTAACCTGGCACAGTCTAACCTTCTCTTAATAGTGCGTTTGTTAAATCTAGCACAAGAGCGGCAACCAACAACGTCGTGCTCAGGCCCTAAACAAGGTATACACAAAGTATGGTAATCCCTATGAGGTATCTGCTTCCCACAAGAAATACAGTTATTCACTTTTTCTGACATCCGGTTAAATACTGAGGCAAGAAAAAACCAAAATGTTCCCCAACGGGGTACTTAGCCAACTTTGATTCGGTCTGAAACTCCGACTTCGGAAATTTTTCAGAACGCCAACCTGCACTCGCAAAACTGCTTCTGCATCGGACCATGCGGCAAAAAAGACTGAGGATATGACGTCGGTCATGCGCATTAGTACCCTGACGTCCTGACATCAGTCTAATGCGCCTTGACCGACGTCAGCCATATACTTTGGTATTCGGGCCGACTGGACAGCGGACTACCCAATGGTTAGGACTGCAGCAATGTGGAATGAAGAACATCTGTCAAAACTTGAGAGACAGGATCAGATGCGCCTGACATGTGAAGCGACAAATGAGATCTGAGGTGTTTTACAAAGAAGCATTATGGGTAGAGCCTAGCTTGAGAGTTTGGGAGGCGCGAGCTGTAGTAAACAGCCAAGTTGGTTCCAAGGCTTGGAACTGAGCCCCCATAGTCAAGGATTATGTGAAGATTGACATCATCAGATGCTGTGTGTTACTGCTCTCTGCTAGCAATGAGCAACAGATCAAATAGCCAGTCAGGAGATTTGGATTTGCTGCCAGATAAATTTAGGCCAAAGGATATTGCCTATAAAAAGAGCTAGTACCAAAACATAAAGGATTACTGATAAAAGAAAAAAAATGGAAAAGAAACATATGCCCTTCATGAAAATTAATCTCCACAAATGACCTAAAAAAGGTATTTAGAGACTGTTCTCTTTAGGCCGCGGTGGTGCAGTGGTTAGCATTGTTGCCTCCCAGCAAGAGGTTCTCCAGTTCAATTCTCGGCTGAAGTGCCTTCTGTGTGGAGTCTGCATGTCCTCCCCGTGATCGAGGGATGTATAAAGACATGCAGGTAGGTGCGTGCGTGAATGGGTGCACCTTCTTTGTAGGTTGGGTGTCGGGTTGGCAACTCGACACCGTAAAAATCCACTGCCAATCATTAGCAGACTGGAGTTCCGCTGTGGCGACCCCTAACCGGGAAAAGCCGAAATACATTACTAGAGACTGTTCTCTTCAGACAGAGACTAAGACAATTTCCTTGTGCTTTCATACCCTGCATTGCTATATTCCAGTGAAATGAAGATAATTTCAAAAAAATAAACCACCTCTTCATCCAGTGAAAAATTCTAGCAAAGTTATTCAAATAAGTAAAACTCCTCAATGCTTGAGAAATTAGAGCTGCAAAGCTGTTCTCAAAGCACAAAAGACAGACTACTGTCTTCGCTTCCACTCAGTCACCATTTCCTTCACAGTGCAAAACCTGTGGTCACTAAATCAGACCCGGATACTGCAAGAGCTCTTGCCACAAAAAGCACAGTTGTGTACACTTACCATAACTATAGATGTTCGAGTGTATTCACTGCTGCAGTCATTACATTTGGGTAATCTGCTTGCAGGTTGCCCTCAGTCGGCCTGAATAACAAAGTCTTGAGTCCTGCGTCGGTTGCGGTCTCTTCTTCCATAACGTCAGGTCATCAGGGGGTATAAAACATGCAGCAGACGCCATTTTAATCAGTTTTTCTTGCCCCAGATGTCAGGTGCCCCCCAAATGGGGAGCTATATATATATATATATATATATATATATATATATATATATATATATATATATATATCTATATATATATATGCATGTAATTTATACCTCCAACTAAAACCAAATACACCAAAACGGCTTTTGATCATAGTAAAGGAAAGAAGAGGTATAATGAGAGAAATAGGGGGCTGGCAGGTGGGTAGCCAGGACTGCATCAGTGAATACACTTGAACATCTACATTTATGGTAAGTGTACACAACTATACTATGTTCTTCGTGTTTCACTGTTGCAGTCATTACATTTGAGTAGAATCCCAAAGCTATGGTTGGGAGGATGGAATTATACAGCATTAGGAGCGGCTATAAGGCCCTGCAGGACATAAGTGGCAAAGCCTGCTCTGGATTTAGAAAAGAGGTAAATGGTAATGTCTGGTGAACATATGAAATGAGCTCCAAGTAGCAGCTTCTAGAATGTCTCTGGTAAGAACCCCTCTGAGAAAACCTGCAGAAGTAGATGCAGCCCTGGTGGAATGGGATCTAATTCCCTTGGGAACAGGTTTACCATGGTGCATGTAGAAGAAACGAATACACTGGCTTATCCATTTTGAAATGGTATGCTTTGAAATAGCCTTTCCCTCTGCCCCTGCAGCAAATGCCACCAGGAGTTGCTCAGATTTTCTTAGCGATTTTATCCTGTTTAAACAGAATCTTAGTTGTCTGTGTACATCCAATGAAAGCAGATTCCGCTCCTCCTTGTTCTGTGGATTTGGGAAAAAAGTTGGCAGATGAATGGTCTGATTAAGAGCCACAATGTATATCACCTTAGGCATAAAGGATAGATTGGTCCTGAGGGCCACCTGTCCGGATAAAAGATAATGAAAGGCTCCACTGCAATGAGAGCCTGTAGTTCTGAAATCTTTCTAGCTGAAGTGACTGCTAAAAGAAAAGCTGTTTTCCAAGAGAGAAATTTTATGTCTGCAGTAGCAGCTCATTCAAAAGGAGGTAAGGTGAGTTTTTCCAGCACAAAACTGAGGTCCCATGCAGGAGTTGGTGCTCTCCTGGGAGGTCTCAAATTTTTGGCCCCTCTAAGGTACTGCTTTAGCAGGGATGAGAAAGAGAGAGGAGGCTCTGTTTTGTAATGAACCGAAATGGCCGAGGCATGGATTTTTATAGAAGAAAAAGATAGGCCCTTGTGAAGCATCTCAGTTAAATATTGCAGAATCCGAGGAATATTGGGCATTGCTGTGTTTATTCCTTGTGTTTGGTTCCAGGCACAGAATATTTTCCATTTATCAGCATAAGATTTTCTAGTACTAGGCCTTCTAGCCTCCAAAATGACATCCATCACAGATTTACTGAGAGATGTGACTGATTAAATTAGTTGATTAGCCATGCTGCAAGATTCAGAGTTTGGAGCCGAGTGTGCAGAATGTGACAGTTTCTGCTGAGACAGTAGGTGAGGGGTCTGAGGCAGGTACCATGGAGAAAGGTGTGACATATTGCATAGAAGCGGGTACCAGTGCTAGCAAGGCCAGTCTGGAGCAATCAGAATCATTTTTGTTTTTTCCTGTCTGACTTTTTGTAAAACCTTGGAGAGCAGAGGCAGAGGGGGAAAGGCATAGACTGATAGGTTTTTCCATCTGAAGGACAGAGCATCCACTTTCCAAGCTTTTTTGTGATGAGTTCTTGTGGAGAATTTGTGCAACCGATAGTTTTGGGGAGAGACAAAAAGATCTATGCCTGGGCTCCCCCATCTTCGTATCAACATGCTGAAGATTTGTGGATCCAGTTTCCATTCTCGTGGGTCCATAAGATTTCTGCTTAGTTCATCTGCCAGAGTATTTTGCTTTCCTGGCAGGAAATGAGCTCGTAGATGTATTTGGTAATTCAAGGCTGTGTTCCACAAAGCCATGGCTAGTCTGCAAAAAGGGTAAGAGTGGGTACCCCCCCTGCTTGTTTATGTACCACATAACTGTGGTGTTGTCAGTCTTTATCAGTAGTTGTCCTGGATGAAGAAAGTCCTTGAAGGCTGTCAGAGCATTTTGTACAGCTAGCATTTCTTTCTGGTTGATATGTAGGTGCATTTGAATTGGGCTCCATTCGCCCTGAATGCATCTGCCTGCCAGAAGGGCCCCACCAAGCAAAATCTGATGCGTCTGTAGTCAGGGTTTGGGTGGTAGGACGTGGAATGAATGACAGTCCCTTGTTTTGGTGACAGGCCTCTGCCCGCCATAGGAACTCCTGTTGCAGGCAAGGAATGAGAGGAATCATTGTTTCCAGGCTGTGACAATGTTGACTCCATAAGCTTTTTAGGTACCATTGAAATTTCCTCACATGCAGTCTTGCATATGGAATTAGTAGAATGCAGGAAGCCGTGAACCCCAAGGCCTGCATTATTTGTCCTGCAGATAGCTGGGTTTTTTGTGGCCATTTGTTTGAAGTATGTCATCAATTGAATTTGTTTGTTTGGCGTGAGGTAAGCCATCTGGGCAGTTGTATTCAAGCTAGCAACCAGGAATGTAATTATTTGAGAGGGTACCAGTTATGATTTCTTTTTGTTTATAGTGTACCCTAGGCAAGTTAGAAGCCATTTCACAAACGTCAGATGTTGTAGAAGTGTGTCCTTGTTTTCTGCCTGAATTAGACAATCGTCCAGATAAGGATAAATCTGAATGTTTCTTTGTCTGCAAAATGCAATTACTGGTGCCAGGCAATTTGTGAAGACCCTGGGCACAGTAGATGAGCCAAAGGGCAGTGCAGAGAAAGTACAGTTGTGTACACTTACCATAAATGTAGATGTTAGAGTGTATTCACTGTTGCAGTCATTACATTTGGGTAATCCTGCTGGCAGGTTGCCCTCAGTCGGCCTGAATTCCAAAGTCTTGGGTCCTGCGTCGGCTCGTCGGGGTTATAAAAGAAGGAGCAGACGTCATTTTCTTTAGTTTTTCGTGCCCCAGATGTCAGGCGCCCCCTAAAAGGGTAGCCAAAATTTATATCTATATATAAAAATTACATGTACCAATATGAACTTTACCTTCATCAAAAGCAAATATACCACATAGGTTGCATAAATCAGAGAAGGAAAGATAGGTTCCATCAGAAGAAAAGGCGGATGGTGGGTGGGTAACCTGGACTGCAACAGTGAATACACTAACATCTACATTTATGGTAAGTGTACACAACTGTACTATGTTCGTCATGTTTCACTGTTGCAGTCATTACATTTGGGTAGAGTCCCAAAGCTATGGCTGGAAGGCTGGAGCTAAACAGCATTAGGAGCGGCTATGAGACCCTGCAGAACTGCAGTGGCAAAGCCTGCCCTGGATTTAGAGTAGAGTGGCAGATGATAGTGCTTTGTAAATGTGTGCACTGAACTCCAAGTAGCTGCCTCTAAGATATCCTTGGTTGGTACTCCCTTGAGGAAAGGCTGCTGAAGTGGCTGCAGCTGTGGTGGAATGTGGCCTAATGCCCTTAGGCACTGGCTTGCCATGGTATAAGTAGCAGAAACGAATGCAGTGGTCTATCCACTTTAAAATAGTCTGCTTTGAGATAGCCTTTCCTTGTGATCCTGCAGCATATGCCACTAGTAATTGATCTGTCTTTCTGAAAACTTTGGTTCTGTCCAAGTAGAATCTAAGCTGTTTGTGTACATCCAAAGAATGCAGAATTCTTTCCCCCTTGTTCTGTGGATTTGGATAAAAAGTTGGCAGATGAATAGTTTGGTTAAGAGCCACACTGGACACCACTTTAGGCATAAGTGTTGGGTTTGTCCTCAGGGAGACCCTGTCCAGATAAAAAATGATAAAAGGTTCCACAGCCATGAGTGCTTGCAGCTCTGAAACTCGCCTTGCAGAAGTTATTGCTAGGAGCAGAGCTGTTTTCAAAGATAAAAACTTTATATCAGCAGTAGCAGCTGGCTCAAAAGGAGGCAGGGTGAGTTTTTCCAAGACATAGTTGAGGTCCCATGCAAGCATTGGTGATCTCCTTGGAGGCCTTAAATTTTTGGCTCCTCTGAGGTTCTGTTTTAATAAGGGATGAGAAAAGATTGGCGGCTCTGCGTTGTAATGAGCCGAAATGGCAGAGGCATGAATTTTAATAGATGAAAAAGATAGGCCTTTGTCCAGCATCTCAGTTAAGTATTGTAAAATCTGAGGAATATTTGGCGCAGCTGTATCTGTTCCTTGTGCCTGGTTCCAAGCACAGAACCTCTTCCATTTTCCAGCATAACATTTTCTAGTACTAGGCCTTCTGGCTTCCAAAATGACATCCATTGCAGCTTTGCTGAGAGGTGTGTTTTGTATGATTACATTATCCGCCCTGCTGCCAGGTTTAAAATCCTGAGTTGGCTGTGCAGGATCTGATTGTTTTGCTGGGACAGTAGATGAGGTACTTGAGGTAAGGTCCAAGCTGGGCATTGAGACCAGCTCTTTAATATTGGGTAGCAGTGCTGGCGGGGCCAGTCTGGGGCAATCAGTATCATCTTTGGCTTCTCCTGTCTGACCTTTAGGAGTACCTTGGGGAGGACAGGCAGAGGTGGAAAGGCATATACTGATAGGTTTTTCCAGCTGAAGGATAGGGTGTCCACTTTCCATGCTTGTCTGTGATAAATCCTTGTGCAGAATCTTCTTAGTTGGTAGTTGTGAGGGGAGGCAAATAGATCTATGTCTGGGCATCCCCATTTCCTTGTTATCATGCTGAAGACTTGTGGATCCAGCTGCCACTCGTGGGGATCCATGAGGTTTCTGCTTAGTTCGTCTGCCAGAGTATTTTTCCTTCCTGGCAGGAATTGTGCCTGCAGATGTACTTAGTAAGTCAATGCTGTGTCCCACAAAGTCATGGCTAGTCTGCAAAGGGGGTAAGAATGTGTGCCCCCCTGCTTGTTTATATACCACATGACCGTGGTGTCTGTCTTTATCAGTAGTTGTCCTGGATGAAGTACATCCTTGAAGGCTGTCAGGGCAATTTTGTACACCTAGCATCTCTTTTTGATTGATATGTGGATGCATTTGGTTTGAGGTCCATGTGCCCGGAATGCATCTTCCTGCCATGTGGGCCCCCCAGGAATAATCTGATGCAACCATTGTTAGTGTCTGCCTGGCTGAGGGTAATGCGAATGGCTGTCCCTTGTTTTGGTGACAAGCCTTTGCCCACCATTGAAACTCCTGTTGCAGGCAGGGAATGAGAGTAATTATAGTTTCCAGGATGTGGCAATGTTGAGTCCAAACAATTTTTAGTTACCATTGAAGTTTCCTCATATGCAGTCTTGCATATGGAATTAGTAGGATGCAGGATGCTATGAAGCCCAAAGCCTGCAGAATTTTTCTTGCAGATAACTGGGCCTTGGTTGCTAACATTTTGAAATAGTTAGTCAGTTGCCTTTGTTTGTCTGGCATGAGATAAGCCATCTGGGCAGTTGTATTTAAGCTTGCACCCAGGAATATTATCTCTTGGGAGGGTACTAGCTTTGATTTCTTTTCGTTGACTGTGTACCCTAGGCATGTTAGAAGTTTTTTCACAAACGTCAGATGTTGTAGAAGAATGTCCTTGTACTTTGCTTGAATTAGACAGTCGTCCAAGTAAGGATATATTTGTATTCCTCTGTCTGCAGAATGCAATTACTGGTGCCAGGCACTTTGTAAAGACCCTGGGTGCAGTATATAAGCCAAAGGGCAGTGCAGAGAATTGGTAATGCATTGAGCCAGCCTTGAATCTGAGGTATCTTCTGCATATTTGTCCGATTGAGACATGCAGGTATGCATCTTTTAGGTCTAAAGTTACAAGCCAGCTGCTGCAAAGTCAACATTTTGAATTCTGGTATATCCAGGAATGTGTTCAGAATAGATAGGTCCAGTATTGGCCTCCAGGCCTTGTCCTTTCTGGGTACCAAGAACAGTCTTGAGTAAAATGCTTGTCCCAGTTCTTGCTCTGGCACTTGTTGAATGGCCCTCATGTTCATGAGGAATGAGACTTGTTTTTGTGCCTCTGCCCATTGACTTTTTGGCAGATCTGGCCAGCCATTTGCCTTTGGCAGGGTATGGAAATGGAACTTGTAGCCTTGTGACACGATATTTAGAACCCACTTGTCCTGGGTTATAATGTGGCAATTTTGAGAAAAAGTGCTAATTTTCCCCCTAAGGGTGCTTCCAGGAAATAAG
This sequence comes from Protopterus annectens, assembly GCF_019279795.1. Classification (NCBI taxonomy): domain Eukaryota; kingdom Metazoa; phylum Chordata; order Ceratodontiformes; family Protopteridae; genus Protopterus; species Protopterus annectens. Next base: position 166,447,177 of record NC_056746.1, on the reverse strand, counting down.
TGCTTGGAGCAGGCAGGGGGAAGTCATTGGGACTGTTTCCTGTACGGTTGAGATTTGTCTTCTCCACCTTTGGAGATAGAAGCACCCCATTGCTTTGACCTGTATGAACCTTGCGCCTGGGATCTGCCTCTTGGGCGTCTGGACCTGCCCCTTTGAGGTCAGTCTGACACAGGAAAGGACCAATTCTTTGTACGCCAGTGTCGACTAAACCTTGATGGCTGTACTTGTAAAAAATCTTTGACAGTTTGCATAGATTTAGCTTTGTCCTCCATTTTCTTTAACACCTCTTCTGCCTTAACACCAAACAAAGAATCATGCTGTAAAGGTGCATCTAATAATTTAACTTTGACATGATCAGGCAGATTTTGTTCCTTTAACCAAGCATGCCTCCTAATTACAAAACCCGTAACTGTGGCTCTGCAGGAGGCCTCCAGAGAATCAAAATCACATTGCAAAGTATGTTTTCCAACTTGTTCAGCTGCATGCAATAAATCCTGCATTTGTTTTCTGCACATTCAGAGTTTGACAACATTTTCTGTTTAAGCAATGCCATGACATGTTGCTGATATTTAAGCATATGAAACTGACAGTTTAAGGCCCTTATAGCCAAGGTAGCAGATGTGTAAACCTTTTTCCCCCATCTATCCAGTGCCCTTGAGTCTCTGTCAGAGGGGGTAGGGTTTTTGCAGTAGAAGCCCTAACCCCTTTACGACCCTGTGAAATGGTTTCTGGGTCTGCAGCAGGGTTTTTGAAAAGGAATTTGTGAGAGTCAGGAACCCTGTAATATCTGTCAGGCTTAACAGGTGCTAGAGGTAAGGAGTCAGACTAGACTCTGAAAACACAGTCTACAAAGACTAACACAGGTCGAATGGCTAGAGGCCTGTGCTGAGGTCGTAAAAGGAAATCCCTGAGCCTCTTCTTAGATTCTGAATAATCTTGACTCTCCCAGTGGAAGTGCTCCCTCATGGTATGTAAGGTTTCCCCAAATGAATACTCCTCAGAAGGAGAAGCTGAAGAAATAGATTCTTCAGCATCAGAATCCTCATAGGGGGGAAGAGAATATTCCTGGTCAGAAGAGGAATCAGAAGAAATAGAAACCTGATCTGAAGATTCACAGTCTGTCTCTTGCCAAGGTCTCTTTATCAGGAGGGGGATGGGAACCCCTGATCAAGGTAATCAAGTCTTCCGCCATTTTGAGCATCTGTTTTTTGGGCATGGAGGCCTGTCCACAGGGCTCTTGAGTTTTCTTTGTCTTTGAAGGTGCTTTAGTCTTTGCCTTTGAAGCTCAAGTTGGTTTAATGTATAGATGTTTAGTTCTGAATACACCCTCAGAAGCCGGTGCCTGCTCAGCGGCTCCGGATCCATCTGAAGGACTAGTGTCCGAGGCTCCAGTACCACGAGTTTCCAGCGGCATAGCCAACTCCACGTGGGAGTCGGTAGCTGCTTGCGACTCCAAAGTAGCGGGCATCAGGGGCTGCGAAAGCACCTCATTCAGAACCGGCGACTGTCTTATGAAAAGCTTCGTCATCAGTTTTGGGCCTCTGTTGTCTATCTTTTTCTTTATCTTTGCGTTTTTTGTGAACTCCGGTAGTCGGATGGCTATCCAACAACATTTCTGGATAATTAAACCTGCGTCCAAAGTAGTTTAATGCAAAATCATACCGATGCTTAATAGTGTGTTGGTTAAATCTAGCACAAAACTGACAACCTGAAACTTTATGGTCAGGGCCTAGGCAAGGAATACAGCAAGAATGAAAGTCCTTATGAGGTATTTGCTTTCCACAAGAAATACAATTAACTTCTTCTAACATCGGTCTGGAGCAAGAAAAAACTTTCCCCAATAAGGCACTTAGCTTTAATGAAGACTTCGGATCTGAAATTCGAACACGAAAATCTCAGGAGTCGGCAGACTAGCACTTGCGAACTGCTTCTGCTTTGGGCACCGTGCAGCAAGAAAAACTAAAGAAAATGGCGTCGGTTCCTTCTTTTATACCCCTGACGACCTGACGTCAGGGAAGGGGCAACAGCAGCCGACGCAGGACCCAAGACTTTGGAATTCAGGCAGACCGAGGGCAACCTGCCAGCAGGACTACCCAAATGTAATGACTGCAACAGTGAAACACGAAGAACATCTGGTAATGCAAAAAGCCTGCTTTGAAGCGGAGGTATCTTCTGCAAGATTCCCCGATTCGGATATGCAGGTAAGAGCCTCAAGTCTACAGTCACCAACCAGGCATCCTTGGCCAGCATAGGCAGTAACTGTTGCAGAGTCAGCATCTTGAATTTTGGAATGTCCAGGAAAGTATTTAGAATGGATAAGTCCAGAATTGGACGCCATGAGTTGTCTTTTCTGGGTACCAGGAAAGTCTTGAATAAAAACCTTGTTCTTTTTCCTTTTCTGGTGCTGGTTGAATAGCCCCCATATCCATGAGGAACAGATCTTGTTTCTGGGCCTCTGCCCACTGATTTGGAGGCAGATCTGACCATCCGTTTGGAATTGGCAATGTGTGGAAATGAAATCTGTATCCCAGGGATACTATACTTAAGACCCACTTGTTCTGGGTAATTAAATGCCAATTTTGTGTATGAAGTGCTATCCCCCCCCCCCCCCCAAAGGGGCTGCCAAAAGATAAGTGCTTGGAAATGGTAGAGGAAAGTCATTGAGACTTTTTACCATAGGGGGGGCCTTACTTCCAGATTTAGAGGTGGAGGCACCCCATTGTTTTGTTCTGTAGGTTCCTTGCGACTGAAACCTGGAGCCTTTGGAGTGTCTGGGTTTGACTTGAGCGGCTATGTTGGGTACTGGAAAGGACCAACTCTTCATGGGCCAGTGCCTACTGAACCTGGGTGGCTGCACTTGTAAGAAATCCTTTACAGTTAGCATAGATTTAGCTTTGTCTTCCATCTTTTTCAAAACTTCTTCTGCCTTATTACCAAATAGATTGTCCTGTTGCAAAGGAGCATCCAACAATTTTGCTTCAACATGATCTGGCAGATTTTGCTCCTTGAGCCAGACATGCCTTCTTATCACAGATCCAGTTACGGCGGCCCTGCAAGAGGCCTCCAAGGAATCAAAACCACATTGCAAAGCATGCTTTCCAACGTGTTCAGCTGAATGCAATAAATCCTGTAACTCTATTTTCCACACAGTCAGAAATCAACATCATTTTCTGTTTCAGTAAGCCCATGACATGTTGCTGATATTTAAGCATATAAAAATGACAGTTTAAAGCCCTGATAGCCAGGGTTGCAGATGTGTAAACCTTCTTACTCCATCTATCCAGCGCCCTGGAGTCTCTATCAGAAGGGGTAGGATTTTTAGCAGTAGAAGCCTTAACACCCTTGGGACCCTGAGAAATTGTTTCAGGATCAGCAATAGGGTTTTTAAAAAGAAAATTGTGGGAGTCAGGAACCCTGTAATATCTGTCTGGCTTACTAGGAGCCGGAGGCAGGGAATTAGGAGCCATGCTGGATTCTGAGAAAATATCATCAACAATGTCTAAAACAGGAGGTACAGCCACAGGCCTATGCTGAGGAAGAAGGAAATCCCTAAGCCTCTTTTTGGATTCTGAAAAATCCTGACTCTCCCAATAAAAATGTTCCCTTAAGGTATGCAAAGTTTTTCCAAAAGAAAAATAGTCAGGAGGAGAAGCAGAAGGGATGGATTCTTGAGTCCTCAATAAGGGGGAACAGAAAATTCCTGATCAGAAGAGGAATCAGAAGAAATGGAAACCTGATCTGAAGATTCATAATCAGTGCCTTGCCTAGGCCTATTAGCAGGAGGGGGTTGGGAACCCCTGATCAAGGTAATTAAATCCTCAGCCATTTTGATCATTTGCTTTTTAGGCATAGGGGCCTGAACACGTGGCCCATGCGTCGGTTCTTTAGACATAGAAGTTGGTTTTGGCCTTGTTTTTGAGGATGGCATCGGTTTAATATACAAATCTTTAGGCGTGAAAACACCCTCAGAAGCCGGTGCCTGCTCGGCGACTCTGGACCCATCTAAGGGAGAGACATCTGCGGGTACAATACTTGAAGTGTCTCGCGGCATACCGGACTCCAAATGGGTCTCGGTATAGGCCTGCGAAACAAAAGTAGTGGGCATCAGGGGCTGCGAAAGCGCCTGAGTACCGGCGAATCGGCGACTGGCTTAGGAGAAGCTTTGTCGTCGGTTTTGGACCTCGACGGTCTGTCTCGTCTTTTTCTTTGCTTTTTTGTGAATTCCGGTTGTTGGATTGCTAACCGATGACATTTCTGGATAGTTAAATCTTGACCCAAAATATTTAGAAGCAAAAATATACAGACGCTTAATAGTGCGTTGGTTAAATTTAGCACAAAACCGACAGCAAGGCACATCATGTTCAGGGCCTAGGCAAGGAATACAGTACAAATTAAAATCCTTATGAGGTATTTGCTTCCCACAAGTAATACAATTATTAACTTTTACTGACATTGGTAAGGAGCAAAAAAAAGTTTCCCCAATGGGGTACTTAGCTTTAGGTTGAAGACTTAGGTTCTGAAACTCAAACAAAAATTTCAGGAGTCGGCCGACTGGCACTTGCGAAGTGCTTCTGCTTCGGGCACCGCGCGGCAAGAAAGATGGATTAAAATGGCGTCGGCTGCATGTTTTATACCCCTGACTACTTGACCTCATGGAAGAAGAGACAACAACCGACGCAGGACCCAAGACTTTGTTATTTAGGCCGACTGAGGGCAACCTGCCAGCAGATTACCCAAATGTAATGACTGCATCAGCTCTAAGGACCACTTACTACACTGGCCACTGTCCACTTTCTTTGCCAGTAGACTTCAATGTATATGCTAGTTACTTAGTATCCCTACCTGTGTTTATTCATTCAGGAAATGAAAGAAAACCTGTTCTACTTTTGTGTTTCTTTAATTGCTTTGTACCGGCTATAAACTGATTACTCTCATTACAATTTAACCAGAGGGAGGGAAGCTTGCTTCCTTATCCCCAATTCTTACTCACCCCCTTACTCTATTATACTTCCAATTACACATTTCACTTGCGACTCTCATTCCATAACCCTCCCCAAACAACAACACTACTATCACACAAACACTCCTATTTCCTTTTACCAATTCCTTTGGCCTAAATTTATTTAGCACCACTCCCAACTATTTTCTCCCTTACCTACCTTTTCACTATATCCATGCATACTCGCATCATTAACAGTACCTATCTATTCCACATTATATTTTTTACTATTTTAACTTCATGCTCATACTCTAGCCTTTTCAAATCCTCAATTCCTTACATTCAGGACAACCTCTCTTCCTTCACAGAAAATACTTCTTTCATCTTAATGTTGCCCATCACCTTTACTCCAAATATAGACTGATTAATTACATATCATAAAAATTAAGTCTGAAATACTCTTCAAAAACAAGTATCAGTAATTCCCTGATGTACTAAAATCCTTTTAGGAGGAGATAGTCATCCTAATACTGGCTCCACCTACTGCAACTATCATCAAAACAATTCTCTTCCACACACTAGTTTAACCCCACAACAGTCAACCACCCACCATGGCAATGTAGCTTTTGCTGCCATAAATGTTAGAAGCATAAGACATAAAACTCTGAACTACATGCCTGGATTACCAAACATAATTCTGCTATTTTCACTTTAACTAAAATTTGGCTTAAACCCAGTACACACAATTCCAAAATTACACCTCCTGACTATTATCCATAATGATCATATAAAGAGAAAAGGTGGCGGCACTGCTTTTAATATTTCCAAGCTACCCCATTTCCCCTTACAACAAACCAATACCAAAATGCAATTCAGCAGAGTTTAGGACTTCCCTGAAATGAAACAATTATGTATTATTGCCCATTACATGCTTCCTAATGAGAATGCAGCTACACTGGAAGATATCCTACACTGGATAGCCATAACAATTCCACAAGAAAAACACTACTAGGGGATGTGAATGTTAATTGGTTGGACATGGACTAACTTCCCTAGATCTAGCATGAGCTTATACAGTTTCACACAACTAATTAACAGATCCACACACACAAAATTCCCTGTCAGACTGCATCTTAATATCAGACCCTAGCAAATATACCACAACGTCAGACTCTCTCCGTGATCATTATCCAATCCCAAGACAGCTGGGTGCACAAAACCCAGGATAAAAAATTGCCCAATCTTGGTAGGCACACTGCTGCCAGGACTGGAAAAAATGACAGTGAAGAATACTCAAAACATGGAAACATTTCTACAATGGGACTAGGCAAGGCCCAGGGGGAGGATGGCCTCACTGTTGTAGAAGGAAGTAGTAGTCCACAAAAATCACAAAAACTGATGGGCCAAAAAAAGCCATAAAGACAATACAGTGGCCTATTGAGGCTAAGAAAGAAATTATGCATTGTTACTATTACACAAGAAGCCCTGAATTTCCAGACAGAAGATATGCAAAAATATTAAGGGAGAAATTAGAGGAAAGAAAAATATTTCCAGAAGAAAAACTGTCCGAAGTTACAAAATATTGCGTTCATTAATACAACAGACTTATGAAAAAACATTATACATACTAAGAAACCTTGTGCAGTTTGGAAAAAGTGACTGAGGAAGTGCGAAAATATAAAGAACAAAATCTAAATACTTTTGAAAGATATAAAAAAGAAATATGGACATGGGAAAAAGACAGATCTGATATGGTGCAATATTTATGCAAAGGAGAAAGCAAAACTAATCCATACAAAAAGAACAGCACCAAAGATATTTTGAGATAAATACAGGCAATGGCATTCAGAAATTGAAAATTTTACAATACAAGCAAAATAAGAAAACAAAGAGGAAAACTAGAAGAGATGATTACTAACGGAAAAGACAAAGAAATAGAAACTGAGGTTATGGATTACCTGCAAAGTGAAGGATTTACTGTAGAAAATCTAATTCTGAAAACATCTCAGCACTAAAGTGCAATGAATCCCCAAATTAAGGAAGTACCAGTGGAGTGGCAAATATCAGATTAGTTGCCTTATGAAGATATTTTGGACCCTTCCATAGGAAACCAGTACAAACATTCAGTTGGAGTTGCAAAAGGGAAGGAAAGTACAGTTTTGTACCTACCATAAATGTAGATGTTCGAGCGTATACACTGCTGCAGTCATTACACTTGGGTTATCCTGCCGTCAGGCGGTCCCGCAGTCGGCCCGAGTTCCAAAGTCTTGGTCTGGCGTCGGTTGCGGTCTCTTCTTCCCTGACTTCAGTGCGACAGGGGTATATAAGATGCAGCCGACACCATTTTCTTCAGTTTTTCTTGCCCCAGATGTCAGGTGCCCTCAAAAAGGTAGGCAATGTAAATTGCTAATAAAACATACATAAGAAAAGCAATCAAATACTTTATGTTACCAGCAAATACTTCCCATAGGCATAGAATACTAGGGTAAGTAACAGCAAGTAAGAGGGGAAGGAGGGAGGGTAACCTGGACTGCAGCAGGGTATACACTCGAACATCTACATTTTTGGTAGGTACAAAACTGTACTATGTTCATCGTGTTACACTGCTGCAGTCATCACACTTGGGTAGAATCCCAAAGCAGAGGTAGGGTGGCTGGTTCTATAAGGCATTAGGGGTGGCTAGAAGGCCCTGCAGAACTGCAGTGGCAAAGTCAGCTCTGGATTTGGAGTAAAGAGGCAGATGGTAATGCTTGGTGAAGGTATGTACAGAACTCCAAGTTGCTGCTTTCAAAATGTCCTTGGTAGGTACTCCTCTGAGGTAGGTAGTTGAAGTGGCTGTTGCACTGGTGGAATGAGACCTAATGTTAGGTGCAGTTTTCCCATGATGTGTATAGCAGAAATGTATGCAATGGCCTATCCATTTTGAAATGGTCTGTTTTGAAATGGCTTTTCCCTGTGTTCCTGCAGCATATGATACAAACAATTGCTCAGTTTTTCTGAAAGCTTTAGTTTTGTCCAAGTAGAAGCAAAACTGCCTGTGTATGTCCAAGGAATGCAGTAGTCTCTCCCCTTTATTCTGTGGATTTGGATAAAAAGTTGGCAAGTGAATAGTTTGGTTTAGAGCCACACTTGATACCACCTTTGGCATAAAAGTAGGGTTTGTTCTTAAAGACACCCTGTCTTAGTGGAATATGATGAAGGGTTCCACTGCCATTAGTGTCTGTAATTCTGAAATTCTTCGTGCTGAGGTTATTGCCAGGAGCAGAGCAGTTTTCCAAGAGACATATTTTAAGTCTGCTGAGTTAGCTGGCTCAAAAGGAGGTAAAGTTAATTTCTCCAAGACAAAGTTGAGATCCCAAGTTGGAGTTGGTGCTCTACGGGGCGGTCTTATGTTTTTAGCCCCTCTGAGGTACTGTTTCACCTAAGGATGAGAAAAAATAGTTGGATCCGTGTTGTAATTGGCAAAGATGGCAGCGGCATGGATCTTAATGGATGAAAAGGAGAGGCCCTTGTCCAGCATCTCAGTCAAGTATTGTAGTATCTGAGGAATATTTGGGATAAGAGGGTCAAGGTTGTGAACCTGGTTCCAGACACAGAACCTCTTCCATTTATCCGAATATGCTTTCCTGGTACTAGGCCTTCTGGCCTACAGAATGACATCCATAACAGCTTAGGAGAGAGGCATTGTTTGCTTGACTAAGGAATTTGCCATGCAGCCAGGTTTAAAGTCTTGAGCTGGCCGTGCAGTATTTTATTGTTTTGCTGAATCAGAAGTTGTGAGATTTGAGGCAAAATCCATGGTGGTCCTTGTGCTAAGTTCTTTAAGATTGGGTACCAATGCTGGCGTGGTCACTCTGGTGCAAACTGGATCATCTTTGGCCTTTCTTGTCTGGCTTTTATGAGTACCTTTGAAAGGAGAGGCAGTGGTGGGAAAGTGTATACTTGTAGGTTTTTCCAGCTGAAAGAGAGGGCATCCACTTTCCATGCTTGTGGGTGGCAAGTCCTTGTGCAGAATTTCTGTAGCTGGCAATTCATTCGGGATGCGAACAGATCTATGTCCGGGCTCCACCATTTCTATGTTATCATCCTGAATATTTGTGGATTTAATTTCCACTTGTGTGGATCCATGATGTTTCTGCTTAAGTCGTCTGCCAGTCTGTTTTTCTCTCCTGGCAGGAATTGTGCTTGCAGATGAACTTGATAGGCTATAGTTGTGTTCCACAAGGTCATGGCTTGTCTGCACAGGGGGTAGGAGTGAGTGCCCCCTTGCTTGTTTATGTACCACATAAAGTACAGTTTTGTACCTACCATAAATGTAGATGTTCGAGGATCCACATTGCTGCAGTCCTAACCATTGGGTAGTCCGCTGTCCCAGTCGGCCCGAATACCAAAGTATATGGCTGACGTCGGTCAAGGCGCATTAGACTGACGTCAGTACGTCAGGGTACTAATGCGCATGACCGACGTCATATCCTCAGTCTTTTCTTGCCCCAGATGTCAGAAGACCCTAAAAAGACAAGGCCAAAACCAAAAACCCCAAACATTCCTGCACCAAAAATATGTACAATATATACAAAATTACAAAAGTATAACCTCACCTACACAACCACCCCTAAACACAGAGGGAAGGAGGGAGGTAAATTGGACTGCAGCAATGTGGATCCTCGAACATCTACATTTATGGTAGGTACAAAACTGTACTATGTTCTTCATTCCACATTGCTGCAGTCCTAACCATTGGGTAGAATCCCAAAGCAGAGGTAAGGGAGGCTGGCAAATCATAAGGAAGCAGGAGCTGTCAACATGCCTTGCAAAATAGCTGTGGCAAAACCAGCCCTAGATTTAGAGTAGAGAGGAAGGTGATAATGCTTAGAGAAAGTATGCACTGAACTCCAAGTAGCTGCCTCCAAAATATCCTTAGTTGCCACCCCTTAGAAATGCTGTTGAAGTGGCAGTAGCCCTAGTGGAATGAGGCCTAATCCCAGCTGGAATCTCCTTGCCATGATGGGAATAACAAAATGCAATGCAAAACCCAATCCACTTAGAAATAGTTTGTTTTGACACAGGCTTGCCCTGAGAACTCAAAGCAAAAGAAACAAACAACTGCTGAGACTGCCTAAAATCCTTAGTCCTGCTTAAATAATAACGCAATTGCCTGTGTACATCTAAAGTGTGCAAAATCTTTTCCCCTTATTTTGGGGATCTGCATAAAAGTAGGCAAATGAATAGTTTGGTTTAAAGCCACACTAGAAACCACCTTAGGCATAAAGGAAGGATTAGTGCGTAATGATACCCTATCCTTATGGAAAATCAAAAAGGCTCTACCGCCATAAGGGCCTGCAATTCAGAAACCCTTCTTGCAGAAGTAATGGCCAACAAAAAAGCTGTCTTCCATGACAAGTATTTCAATTCAGCAGTAGCCGAGGCTCAAAAGGTTGTAGAGTAAGTTTCTCCAACACAAAATTGAGATCCCAAGCAGGAGTAGGAGCTCTACGTGGGGTCTTATATTCTTTGCCCCTCTAAGAAATTGCTTGAACAAAGGATGCGAAAACAATGGTGGGTCACAATCATAGTGAGCTGAAATTGCTGCAGCATGAATCTTAATGGAAGAGAAAGACAAACCTTTGTCCAATAACTCAGTAAGATATTGAAGAGCCACACTCAAATTAGGCTCAGAAATCTCCAAATTTCTTGCTGCACTCCAAAATAAAAATCTCTTCCATTTGTCTGCGTACACTTTCCTTGTACTAGGTCTTCTGGCTTCCATAATCACATTTAAAACTTGTTGAGGAAGTTGAGACCTGCTGTGCTTCAAAACAGAATATGCCAGGCTGTTAGATGAAGAGAGTGAAGCTTGACATTGAGCAGGTGACCGTCCCTCTGAGACAACAGGTGTGGAATCAAAGGTAAAGGCCATGGAGGCTTCCTTACCAGACTCCTCAGTAATGGGTACCAGTGTTGCCGAGGCCAATCTGGAGCTATTAAAATCATCCTTGGCTTGTCTTGTCTGACCTTTAGGAGCACCTTTGGGAGAAGAGGCAGAGGTGGAAAGGCATACACATGAAGATTTTTCCAACTGAAAGAAAGAGCATCCACTTTCCAGGCTGTGTGATGAAACCTCTTTGTGCAAAACTTTGGCAGCTGGTGGTTTAGTGGAGAAGCGAACAGATCTATGTCTGGAGTTCCCCATGACACTGTCAATTTCTGAAATACATGAAGATCCAGTTTCCACTCGTGGGGATCCATGATTTGTCTGCTTAACACATCTGCTAAGGAGTTCTGTGCTCGGCAGAAACCTTGCCTGAAGAGTTAATTGCAAGCTGAGCGCAGTCTCCCATAAAATCATTGCTTGTCTGCACAACGGGTAAGAATGTGTTCCCCTTGTTTGTTGATGTACCACATGACAGTTGTGTTGTCTGTTAGAATCAACACCTGCCCTGGAAGAAGTAACTCCTTGAAAGCCATTAATGCAAACTGGACTGCTAACATCTCCTTCATGTTGATATGTAGATGCTGTAGTCTGGCAGGCCACTTGTCTTGTATCCACTTTCCATTTAGATGAGCTCCCCAAGCAATGTCTGAGGCATCTGTCGTTAGAATCTGACTCGCCTCTGGCCGGGTCACAGAGAGTCCCTTGTTTAGGTGACATTCCTGAGCCCACCACAAAATTCCTGTTGAATGCAAGGTATTATTTGAATGACAGTGTCCAAATCCTGGCAGTGCTGTGTCCATACATTTTTGAGATACCATTGCAGCTTCCTCATATGCAGTTTGGCATTGGGAAGCACCAGAATACAAGATGCCATGAACCCTAAGGCTTGAAGGACTGTCCTTGCAGTCAGCCCGGACTGAAGAGATAGTTGATGGAAGTAAATGGAAAGATTCTTTTGTTTGTCCGGGGTTAAAAAGGCCATCTGGGCTGCTGTATTCAGTCTCACACCCAGAAAGCACATGTCTTGAGAGGGTACTAGACTGGACTTTATTTCGTTCACAGAATACCCTAGGCATCTCAGCACTGCTATCACATATTCCAAATGCTGTAAAAGGTCTTCCTTTTCTTGAGCCAGAATCAGGCAGTCGTCCAAGTAAGGATAGATTTGAATTCCTTTTAGCCTGAAGTAAGCTATCACTGGAGCCAGAACCTTTGTGAATACTCTGGGCGCAGTAGATAAGCCAAAGGGCAATGCAGAGAACTGATAATGAGAATTTCCAGCTTGAAAACGCAGATACTTCCTGCAACTTAGTCTGATAGGCACATGAAGGTAAGCTTCCTTGAGATCTAAAGTTACCATCCAGTGATCTTTGCCCAGCAGAGGTAAAAGCTGTTGTAACGTCAACATTTTGAACTTGGGAATGTCCAGATAAGTGTTGAGGATAGATAAATCCAAAATTGGTCTCCACATGTTCCCCTTCTTTGGTACTAGGAACAGGCGAGAATAAAATCCTAGGCCCCTTTCTGGCACAGGAACTGGCTGAATGGCCCCTATTTGGAGTAACAGAGAAATTTGCTTGTGAGCCTCTTTTCTTTGTAGAGGAGGAATGTCTGGCATGCCTTTGAAAGGAGGCAAGGTATGGAAATAAAACCTGTAACCGTGGTGAATGATATCCAAAACCCATCTGTCTTGGGTAATTAAATCCCAATTTTCTTTGAAAAGAGCCAGCCTTCCTCCCAAAGGTGCTGCCAAACGAGAATGTACTGGCAGCTGAAAAGGTAGGTCATTGGGTCTGTTTACGAAAGGACTGACCCCTGCCCTCACCAGAAGTCTGAGCAGGAGAACTCCCTGTTCTAGGCCTAAAAGAACCTTGAGCTCTGCCCCTACCACGTCTAGACCTACCCCTAGACTGGGAATCATAAGCAGGATATGTCCATCCCTTAGTAGGCCAATTTCTACTAAACTTCGGAGGCTGCACCTGCAAAAAATCTTTAACAGTTTGCATAGACTTAGCCTTGTCCTCCATTTTCTTTAAAACTGCTTCCACAGGCGAACCAAACAACACATCAGACTGTAAAGGAGCATCCAAAATCCTTGTCTTAACATGCTCAGCTAAATTCTGATCCCTCAACCAGGCGTGCCTACGAATAACAGAACCAGTGGCAGCCACCCTCGAGGAGGCCTGCACAGCATCAAAACCACATTGCAAGGAATGCTTACCCACCTGTTCAGACACATGAGCTAAATCCTGCAACTCTTTACACTCAATACCTTCTGCCAGAGCATCCACCTTAGACTTCAATTGTGAAAGGAGATAATTTTGATATTTTAACATGTGAAACTGACAATTCAAAGCCCTCATGGCTAAAGTGGAAGAAGTATACACTTTCTTTCCCCATCTATCCAAAACCCTTGCCTCTTTATCAGGAGGAACAGGATTTTTAACAACAGAAGCCTTTACACCTTTAGGCCCCTGAGAGACAGTTTCCGGGTCTGCCCTAGGACTCTTAAAAAGATACTTATGAGCTTCAGGCACCCTATAGTACCTATCCGGTTTAACCGGGGCGGGAGGCAAAGAATCAGGATTCAGGGAAGCCTCTGCAAAAACATCTTCCACCACATTCAGAACAGGAGGTATAGCTAAAGGCCTATGCTGGGGTAAAAACAAGAATTCCCTAAGCCTCTTCCTGGAATCAGAGAAATCTTGACCTTCCCATTTAAAATGCTCCCTCATGGAATGCAGAGTCTCTGAAAATGAAAAATCCTCAGGAGGAGAAGCTGAAGGAGTAGAATCATCCACATCAGAATCTGAATAAGGGGGATACTCCTGCAAGTCTTCAGCCGAAGACTCAGAAGCCTCCGAACACTGCTCAAAACTCTCAAACTCAGTTTCCACCCTAGGCCTCTTATCAGGAGGGGGCATAGAACCTCTAATCATAGTAATCAAATCCTCTGCCATTTTAAGCATATGTTTCTTAGGCAAAGACCCTGAAGAACTAGGAGAAACCATATACACCTCTTCTCCACGTCAAGAAAAACGCCAACAACATAAACTAGGAGAAACCCCCACTGAAGTTAAACCTGGCCTGCCTCTCAAAGAAGCCTTGGAAACAGAAGGGGAGGCTCTAACCACCTTAGGAAGAGAGGGAAGAACAGCCACCTGAGAAGCCCCTTCAGCCTGGCCTACCTCCTGAGAGGATACATCCTGTAACAGTAAAGTCTCTCCCTGAGACTCCAAAGAAACTCCTGGCAGAACCTCCGGCTCCACTGAGCCTTCTAAAGAACCGACGTCCGGGACTGTCGGTTCTTCCACTCTAGGCTTTGCTGCTTTGTCCTTGCGCATTTTTGACGAAGCGGGCGACGGAGCATCCGACGGCATTTTATAATTACAACACTTCCCAAAAACTAACCTGGCACAGTCTAACCTTCTCTTAATAGTGCGTTTGTTAAATCTAGCACAAGAGCGGCATCCAACAACGTCGTGCTCAGGCCCTAAACAAGGTATACACAAAGTATGGTAATCCCTATGAGGTATCTGTTTCCCACAAGAAATACAGTTATTCACTTTTTCTGACATCCGGTTAAATACTGAGGCAAGACAAAACCAAAATATTCCCCAACGGGGTACTTAGCCAACTTTGATTCGGTCTGAAACTCTGACTTCAGAAATTTTCAGAACGCCAACCTGCACTCGCAAAACTGCTTCTGCATCGGACCATGCGGCAAAAAAGACTGAGGATATGACGTCGGTCATGCGCATTAGTACCCTGACGTACTGACGTCAGTCTAATGCGCCTTGACCGACGTCAGCCATATACTTTGGTATTCGGGCCGACTGGGACAGCGGACTACCCAATGGTTAGGACTGCAGCAATGTGGAATGAAGAACATCTGTGGTGTTGTCTTTAGTAGTAGTTGTCCTGGATGCAGAAGGTCCTTGAAAGCTATAAGGGCATTTTGTACAGCTAGCATCTCTTTTTGATTGATGTGAAGATGCCTTTGTCCTGCGTTCCACTTGCCCTGAATACATTTTCCTGCAATGTGTGCTCCCCAGGCGTAATCCGAAGCATCTGTTGTCAGTGTTTGCCTGGCTGTGGGTAGAGTGAAAGGCTGTCCCCTTGTTCAGGTGAGAGGCTTGTGCCCACCATCGAAACTCCTGTTGAAGGCAAGGAATAAGTGGCATTACTGTTTCCAAACTGTGACAGTGTTGAGACCAGACACTCTTTAGGTACCATTGTAGTTTCCTCATATGCAGTTTTGCATATGGAATTAGGAGTATGCAAGATGCCATGTAACCCAAGGCCTGCAGAATTTTTCTTGCAGTGAGTTGAGTCTTTGTTTCCATTAATTGGAAATATTGAATCAGTTCTCCTTGCTTGTCTGGCGTGAGATAACCCATCTGGGCCATTGCATTTAAGCTGGCACCCAGGAATATTATCTCTTGTGAGGGCACTAGTTTTGATTTCTTTTCGTTTACTGTGTACCCTAGGCAAATTAGCAGTCTTTTTACAAACGCCAGATGCTTTAGAAGAATGTCTTTGCGCTCTGCTTGAATAAGGCAGTCGTCCAAATATGGGTAAATTTGAATTCCTTTTTGTCTGCAAAATGCAATTACTGGTGCCAGGCAATTTGTAAAGACCCTGGGCACAGTAGATAAGCCAAAGGGCAGTGCAGAGAATTGGTAGTGCATTGAACCTGCTAAGAATCTGAGGTATCTTCTGCAATTTTGTCTGATAGGGACATGCAGGTATGCCTCCTTGAGGTCCAATGGTACGAGCCAAGCTTTCTTGCCCAGCATGGGAAGAAGCTGCTGTAGTGTCAACATTTTGAATTTTGGAACATCCAGCTAAGTATTTAGAGAAGAAAGATCCAGAATGGGCCTCCAGGCTTTGTCCTTTCTGGAAACCAGAAAGAGTCTTGAGTAAAATCCTTGTCCTTGCTCCTGTATTGGTACCTCTTGAATAGCTCTAATGTCCATGAGTGCTGTAATTTGCCTTTGAGCCTCTGCCCATTGATTTGGTGGCAGATTTGGCATTCCTTTTAACCTTCGCAGAGTGTGAAAGTGGAACCTGTAACCTTGAGACACAATATTGAGACCCATTTGTCTTTGGTGATTAAATGCCAATTGTGATTGAAAAGTGTCAGTTTTCCCCCCCAAGGGGGCTGCCAAGAGAGAGATGTTTGGCAGCTGTAGTGGGAAGTCACTGGGTCTGTTTTTTATAAGGTTGAGGCCTGTCTTCCCCTTCTTTCTGGCTTGAAGTACCCATTGTCGAGGCCTGTAAGTACCCTGTGGTTGTCCTCTGCCTCTTGGAAGTCTGTATCTTCCCCTTTGAGGTCTGTCTGAAACTGGAAAGGACCAATTCTTTGTTGGCCAATTTCTGCTAAATCGAGGAGGCTGAACCTGTAAGAAATCCTTCACCGTTTGCATAGATTTTGCTTTATCCTCAGTTTTCTTTAATACCTCTTCTGCCTTAACTCCAAATAAAACATCCTGCTGCAAGGGTGCATCCAATAACTTTACTTTAACATGATCTGCTAAAGTCTGTTCTTTTAACCAAGCATGCCTTCTAATGACGGACCCTGTAACTGCTGCTCTACAGGAAGCCTCTAAGGAATCAAAACCACATTGCAAAGTATGTTTTCCCACTTGTTCAGCTGCCTGCAATAAATCCTGCATTTCCTTATAGTTAGGAAGATCTGAATTTGGAAGCATTTTTTGTTTCAACTGAGACATCAAATGTTGCTGATATTTAAGCATGTGAAACTGGCAGTTTAGTGCTCTCATTGCTAAAGTTGCAGATGTGTATACTTTCTTTCCCCATCTGTCTAATGCCCTGGAATCTCTATCAGAGGGGACTGGATTTTTTGCTGTAGAGGCCTTTACCCCCTTGGGACCCTGGGAAATAGTTTCAGGGTCAGCAACAGGGCTTTTATAAAGACAATTGTGAGAGTCATGGACTCTGTAGTATCCGTCTGGCTTAACTGGAGCAGGAGGTAAAGAATCAGGATTTAAATTGGATTCAGCATACACATCATCCACAATATCTAACACTGGCGGAATAGCAAGGGGTCTGTGTTGAGGTAAGAAGAGGAAATATCTGAGCCTTTTCTTGGATTCTGAGTAATCCTGGCCCTCCCAATGGAAATGCTCCCGCATGGTATGTAAGGTTTCCCCAAAGGAGTAGTCCTCTGGTGGAGAGGCTGAAGGAATGGATTCCTCAGCATCAGAATCCTCATAAGGAGGTAAAGAGTATCCTAGGTCTGAGGATGAATCTGAATAGATGGACACCTGGTCAGATGAGTCATAGTCTGCATCCTGTCTAGGCCTTTTATCAGGAGGAGGGTGGGACCTCCTGATCAGAGTAATTAGGTCTTCGGCCATTTTGAGCATCTGTTTCTTAGGCATGGAGGCCTGTGCTTGTGAATACTGAAGTTGTTTCTTTGGTTTAGATTTAGCAGAAGATTTAATGGTTAACTGAGTAGGCCTGAAAACACCCTCTGAAGATGTGGGTTGTTCAGCTACTCCGGAGCCCTCAGAAGGGTTAGTCTCGGTAGGTCTGAAGTCTGGTGTATCCGAAGGCCCAGCCATCTCCACGTGGGAGTCAGAGGCGGCCTGTGGTTCCAAAGAAGCAGTAGTCAGGGGCTGCGAAGGCGCCTCGCTGAAAACCGGAGAACCGGCGACAGGCCTAGCAGAGGCTTCATCGTCAGTTTTGGGCCTCGGATGCCTGTCCTTGTCTTTGTGCTTTTTGTTTATTCCGGACGTCGGTTGTTCCGACGACATGGTGTAATTGAATTTTCTGCCAAAATAATGTTGGGCAAACTCAAACCGACGTTTAATAGTGCGCTTGTTAAACCTAGCACAAAACCGACAACCAGTAACGTCGTGGTCTGCGCCTAGCCATGGGATACAATAGGAATGGAAATCCATATGAGGTATTTGCTTCCCACAAGAAATACAATTATTAACTTTTACTGACATCAGTCTGAGGCAAGAGAAAGTTTCCCCAACGGGGTACTTAGCTTTGTGGAAGACTTCGGTTCTAGATTCGGAATGAAAATCTCAGGAGTCGGCTGACCGGCACTTGCGAACTGCTTTTGCATCGGGCACTGCGCGGCAAGAAAGACTGAAGAAAATTGCATCGGCTGCATCTTATATACCCCTGGCGCACTGACGTCAGGGAAGAAGCGACAGCAACAGACGCTGGACCAAGACTTTGGAACTCGGGCCGACTGCGGGACAGGCTAACCAAAGTGTGATGACGGCAGCAGTGTAACACGATGAACATCAGGAAACTGTGGCGACTCTGACAGTCAATGTTGGAGTGATAGGCCAGTGATTTCCCATATGAAAGAGCAACAGATGACACAGGATGAAACTGAAGAGAATATGGCACAGAAGATGCTGTTGAACTTTCTATAGAATGCCCACAGGAAACGATAAAACAAACAAAAACAGTAATTAGGACTTTTCATACAGATTCATGCACTGTAACAGAAGTAAATAGGACACATTACTGTGCAGCTAAATTTTTAACAGTTAAGTCTTACCACAAAACTACAGGGTAGTAAGGGAAAGGAAGGTGAGAAATCTAATGCAATCATGGAAGTATTGAATACAGAAAGAAAACATACAGCAATTAAGACAAGTGTCACTGTTAGAAAAGTACAGAATAGGGAACAAGATCAACAAAACTACTCAGAAAGAAGTGATATAAGCAATGCACGATATCAGAAAAGATCAGGATCTAGCAAGCACTATCACAAATATTAAACTAAAAATATCAGTACGAGCAGAAAAAAATAGAAGATATTAAGATAAATATAATGGAAAAGTACAAAATAAACAATTTACTGATGACCCAAAAAGTTTTATAGAAAATTGGAAAACAAGGCAAAAGGAAAGTACAGTTGTGTACCTACCATAAATGTAGATGTTAGAGTATATTCACTGTTGCAGTCATTACACTTGGGTTATCCTGCTGGCAGGCGACCCGTAGTTGGCCCGAGTTCCAAAGTCTTGGTCCGGCGTCGGTTGCTGTCGCCTCTTCCCTGACGTCAATGCGCCAGGGGTATAAAAGTTGCAATAGACGCCATTTTCTTCAGTTTTTCTTGCCCCAGATGACAGGTGCCACCAGATATGAATGCTGTAAAGATAAGAATATGCCAAACAACCATGCATATATCACTAAAAACATTTTCTTCTTCTAAAAGCAAACACACCACATAGGTTGTATAGAGTTGAGAAGTACTGAATAGTCCCAGCAAAGAGGGGGATGGTGGGTGGGTAACCAGGACTGCAACAGTGAATACACTCTAACCTCTACATTTATGGTAGGTACACAACTGTACTATGTTCATCGTGTTTCACTGTTGCAGTCATTACACTTGGGTAGAATCCCAAAGCTTAGGCAGGGTGGCTGGGTCTAGATTGGATTTGGCGAGGCTAACAAGCACTGCAGAACTGCAGTGGCAAAGCCTGCTCTGGATTTGGAGTAGAGAGGTAGGTGGTAGTGCTTGGTAAAAGTGTGCACTGAGCTCCAGGTTGCAGCTTCTAATATGTCTTTGGTTGGTACCCCTCTGAGGAAAGCTGCTGAAGTGGCTGCTGCTCTGGTAGAATGAGGCCTAATGCCCTTAGGCACAGATTTGCCATGTTGTGCATAACAGAAGCGGATGCAGTGTCCTATCCATTTGGAGAATGTCTGCTTTGTAATATGTTTTTATTGTGATCCTGCAGCATATGCTACAAACAGTTGCTCAGTTTTTCTGAAAGCTTTTGTTTTGTCCAAGTAAAAACGTAGCTCCTGTGAATATCCAAAGAGTGTAGACGTCTTTCCCCTTTATTCTGGGGATTTGGGTAGAAAGTAAGCAAATGAATAGTTTGGTTTAAGGCCACATTGGAGACCACTTTTGGTATGAATGTTGGGTTTGTCCTTAGAGAAACCCTGTCCTGGTGAAAAATGAGGAAAGGTTCCACAGCCATCAATGCCTGTAACTCTGAAACTCTTCTTGCTGAAGTTATTGCTAGGAGCAGAGCAGTTTTCCATGACAAGAATTTTAGATCAGCTGTGCTGGCTGGTTCAAAAGGAGGCAGTGTTAGTTTTTCTAAAACAAAATTGCGGTCCCAAGTAGGTACTGGTGCTCTCCTAGGGGGTCTTATATTCTTTGCCCCTCTGAGGTACTGTCATAGTAGAGGATGTGAAAAAATAGGAGGATCCGTATTGTAATGAGCTGAAATGGCAGAGGCATGGATTTTAACAGAAGAAAAAGATAGGCCTTTGTCCAACATCTCAGTCAGGTATTGTAAAATCTGAGGCATATTAGGGACCAGTGGGTCGAGGCCTTGTGCCTGGTTCCAAGCACAGAATCTCTTCCATTTTTCCGCATAAGATTTCCTAGTGCTGGGTCTCCTGGCTTCCAAAATTACATCCATAACAGCTTTAGAAAGAGGTGCAGTCTGAGTGGCTACATTATCTGCCATGCTGCCAGGTTTAAGGTTTTGAGTTGACTGTGCAGAATCTGATTGTTTTGCTGTGTCAGAAGATTAGGGATTTCAGGTAGAGACGAAGGCGGGCCTTGGGACAAAATCTTTAGGATTGGGTACCAGTGCTGGCGTGGCCAGTCTGGTGCAATCAGGATCATTTTTGGCCTCTCTTGTGTGACTTTTAGAAGCACCTTGGTGAGAAGAGGCATCGGAGGGAAGGCATAGACTGTCAGGTTTTTCCAGTTGAAAGATAGAGAGCATCCACTTTCCATGCTTGAGAGTGATAAGTCCTTGTGCAAAATTTCTGTAATTGGCAATTGTAAGGGGAGGCAAATAGATCTATGTCTGGGTGTCCCCATTCCCTTGCTATCATGTTGAACACTTGTGGATTTAGCTTCCATTCGTGAGGATCCATGAGATTTCTGCTTAGTTCGTCTGCCAGTGTATTTTTGTTCCTGGCAAGAATTGTGCTTGCAGATGTACCTGGTAAGTCAGTGCTGTGTTCCACAAAGTCATGGTTTGTCTGCATAGGGGGTAGGAATGTGTGCCCCCTTGCTTGTTTATGTACCACATAACTGTTGTATTGTCCGTCTTTATTAATAATTGTCCTGGAAGTATTAGGTCCTTGAAGGCTGTCAGGGAATTTTGCACAGCTAGCATTTCTTTTTGACTGATGTGAAGATGCAGTTGTTCCTTGGGCCACATGCCCTGAATACATTTTCCTGCCATATGTGCTCCCCAGGCTTAATCAGATGCATCCGTTGTTATTGTCTGCCTGGCTGTAGGTAAGGTGAAAGGCTGTCCCTTGTTGTGGTGACAGGCCTGTGACCACCATCAAAACTCCTGTTGTAGGCAGGGAATCAAGGTTATGATAGTCTCTAGGCTGTGACAATGCTGAGTCCAAACACTTTTTAGATACCATGGTAGTTTCCTCATATGCAGTTTGGCGTATGGAATTAGTAGAATGCAAGATGCCATGAAACCCAGGGCCTGCAGAATTTTTCTTGCAGGGAGTTGGGTCTTTGTTGCCATCATTTGAAAGTACTGAGTCAGTTGCCTTTGCTTGTCTGGTGTGAGATAAGCCATCTGGGTAGTTGTATTCAAGCTTGTACCCAGGAATACTATCTCTTGAGAGGGCACTAGTTTTGATTTATTTTCGTTTACTGTGTTACCCTAGGCAAATTAGTAATCTTTTTACAAACTCCAGGTGCTTTAGAAGAATGTCCTTGCTCTCTGCTTAAGGCAGTCGTCCAAGTAGGGATATATTTGAATTCCTTTTTGCCTGCAAAATGCAATTACTGGTGCCAGGTATTTTGTGAAGACCCTGGGCGCAATAGACAAGCCAAAGGGCAGTGCAGAGAATTGATAATGCATTGAGCCTGCTATAAATCTGAGGCATCTTCTGCACGATTGTCTGATTGGGATGTGCAGGTATGCCTCCTTGAGATCCAAAGTAACTAGCCAAGCCTCTTTGTCCAGCATGGGCAACAGTTGTTGTAGTGTTAACATTTTGAATTTTGGAACATCCAGGAAAGTATTTAGGATTTACAGGTCCAGTATTGGTCTCCATGCTTTGTCCTTTCTGGGTACTAGGAAAAGTCATGAGTAAAATCCTTGGCCCTGTTCTTCTTGTGGAACATTTTGAATAGCTCCCATATCCATAAGAGCTGCAATCTGTTTTTGTGCCTCTGCCCATTGGTTTTGAGGGAGGTTTGGCATACCTTTTGGTTTTGGAAATGTGTGGAAGTGGAACCTGTACCCTTGAGAAACTAAATTCAACACCCATTGGTCTTGGGTGATCATGTGCCAATTTTTTGAGAAAAGTGCTAGCTTTCCCCCTAGCAGTGCTGTCAACTGGTAAGTGCTTGGCATTTGCAGAGGGAAGTCATTATGACTGTTTTCTATAAGGTTGTGATTTGTCTTCTTCCCCTTTGGAGGCTGAAGAACCCCATTGTTTAGGTCTGTAGGAGCCTTGGGGCTGAGATCTGCCTCTTTGTGGCCTGTCTGACACTGGAAAGGACCAAGTCTTTGAAGGCCAGCTCCTGCTTAATCTAGGTGGCTGAACCTGTAAGAAATCTTTCACAGTTTGCATTGACTTTGCTTTATCCTCCATTTTCTTTAAAACCTCTTCTGCCTTAACACCAAACAAAGTATCATGCTGTAGTGGAGCATCCAATAATTTCATTTTAACATGGCCAGGTAAACTTTGTTCTTTCAACCAAGCATGTCTTCGAATAACTGAGCCTGTAACTGCGGCTCTACAAGAAGCCTCTAATGAATCAAAACCACATTGCAGAGTACAATTTCTCACTTGTTCAACTGCATGCAATAAATCCTGCATTTCTTTACAATCAGGACCTTCTGTATTTGTAACCATTTTCTGCTTTAACAATGACATGAGATACTGCTGATATCTAAGCATGTGAAACTGACAGTTTAAAACTCTTACAGCTAAAGTAGCAGAAATGTAAACTTATTTCCCCCATCTGTCCAGAGCTCTGGAATCCCTATCTGAGGGGACAGGATTTTGGCAGTGGAAGCTTTAACCCCTTTTGGACCCCGAGAAACAGTTTCTGGGTCTGCAGCAGGGTTTTTGTAAAGAAATTTATGAGATTCAGGGACCCTATAGTACCTGTCTGGCTTTACTGGTACAGGGGGTAAAGAATCTGAAGACAGACAGGATTCAGAAAAAACATCAACAATATCAAGCACAGGGGGGATAGCCAAAGGCCTGTGCTGAGGCAATAGAAAGAAATCTCTGAGCCTTTTCTTGGATTCTGAGTAATCCTGGCTCTCCTAATGGAAATGTTCCCTCATGGTGTGCAGGGTTTCCCCAAAAGTGTAATCCTCAGGCAGTGAGGCTGAAGGAATGGACTCTTCAGCATCAGAGTCCTCATAGGGAGGGAGAGAATAGCCCTGGTCAGAGGAAGAATCAGAGGAAATGGAAACCTGATCAGAGGAGTCATAATCAGTGTCTTGCCTAGGCCTTTTGTCAGGAGGGGGATGGGAGCCCCTGATTAAGGTAATAAGGTCTTCGGCCGTTTTAAGCATCTGTTTCTTAGGCATGGATGAATGTTCTGGAGAATGCTGCACTTGTTTCTTTGTCTTTAATGGTGTTTTTGACTTTGCCTTTGCTGCTGTAGTAGCTTTAATTGTGAGCTGTGAAGGTCTGAAAAAGTACAGTTTTGTACCTACCATAAATGTAGATGTCCGAACTGGATAGCATCTGCAGTCATAACAACTGGGTTGTCCTGTCGTCAGGCAGCCCTTCAGTCGGCTGGATTCCAAAGTCCGGGTCCGGCTTCGGCTGATGTCGCACTTCACCCGACGTCATCTCTGTTGGTCTTCGGGTATAAAAGCATCAGCCGACGCCATTTTCCTCAGTGTTTCTTGCCCCAGATGCCAGTAGCCCTCTTGAAGGCTAAAATTTGGATAGATGCCAATGTTTCCAAAAAGATAGAGGTAAACACAAAAATAAGCATGTATGTACATATATACAAACAAATACACCATAAAGACTCCCCACCAGCTAGCTATTAGGAGGGTAAACACCCTAGGAGTACCACAGAGGGAAGGAGGGAGGGTAATCCTGACTGCAGATGCTATCCAGTTCGGACATCTACATTTATGGTAGGTACAAAACTGTACTATGTCCTTCATGGATGCATCTGCAGTCATAACAACTGGGTAGAATACCATAGCCAACTAGGGAGGAGGATAAAAGTAGATTATGGTGTGTTTAGGATCCCTTGCAGTACAGCAGTGGCAAACCCTGCTCGGGATCTGGAATATAGAGGCAAATTATAATGCTTGGCAAATGTATGCACGGAGGTCCAAGTAGCCGCCTCAATAATGTCTTTGGTTGCCACTCCTCGTAAGAAGGCTGTGGTAGTGGCTGTTGCCCTTGTAGAATGAGGTCTTATGTTCTGTGGAATTGGTTTTCCATGGAAGGAGTAACAGAATCGTATGCAATTTCCTATCCATTTGGAGATTGTCTGTTTGGAAATAGCTTTTCCTTCCCTTCCTGTTGCATAGGCTACAAAAAGTTGGTCAGTCTTTCTGCTATTTTTTGTTCTGTCCAAGTAGTAGCGTAGCTGTCTATGTACATCCAAGGTATGCAGTATTCTTTCCCCTCTGTTTTGTGGGTTGGGAAAGAAGGTAGGTAGGTGGATTGCCTGGTTTAAAGACACTCTGGATATCACCTTAGGCATAAATGTAGGATTAGTCCTCATGGACACTATCTTGGTGGAAGATTAGGAAGGGTTGCACTGCCATTAAGGCCTGTAGTTCTGAAACCCTCCTTGCTGAAGTAATTGCCAGTAGGAAAGCAGTTTTCCATGACAGGTGTTGTAGGTCTGCTGTTGCTGCTGGTTCAAAGGGTGATAGTGTCAACTTTTCTAGCACAAAGTTTAAGTCCCAAGCTGGTAATGGTGGTTTCCTTGGAGGTTTTACATTCTTGATTCCTCTGAGGAACTGCCTGAGCAAAGGGTGCGAAAAAACAGGTGGATCAAAGCTGTATTCTGCTGAAATAGCTGATGCATGTATCTTGATGGAGGAGTAGGACAGGCCTGAATGAAGAAGTTCGGCCAGATACTCCAGAATGTTGGGCATATCTATGTTTGACACATCTTTTCCTCTTTCCGTACTCCAAATGACAAACCTTTTCCATTTTCCAGCATAGTTCCTTCTTGTTGAAGGTCTGCGTGCTTCAAGAATAATGTCTTTAACTCTTTGGGAGAGTTCTGGATTAGCTGCTGTTATGTGATCTTCCATGCAGTCAGTTGCAACGTTTTTAGGTTTGGATGTATGATGCTGTAGTTGTTCTGAGTTAACATCAAAGGCATCAGGGGTATTGGCCACATATTGTTCCGAGACATGCTCCTCAGCAGTGGGTACCAGTGTTGTCTTGGCCAGTTTGGAGCTATCAGGATTATCCTTGGACGTTCTTCCTTGATTTTTAGTAGTACTTTGTGTATCAAGGGAAGAGGTGGGAATGCATATGCTGTTAGGCCTTTCCAGCTGAAGGAGAGCGAATCCACTTTCCATGCTAGTGGGTGGAATGTCCTTGTGCAGAACTTTTTGAGCTGGTGATTGAGAGGTGATGCGAATAGATCTATCTGAGGCATTCCCCATTTCTTTGAGATGATCTTGAAGATGTCCGGGTGCAGCTTCCATTCGTGGGCATCCGATGTGGTTCTGCTTAATATGTCTGCTAGAGTATTTTCTTTTCCCGGTACAAATATTGCCTGTAACTGGATGTTGTAGCTGAGTGCCAGGGTCCACAGCTCCAAAGTCATTCTGCATAGGGGTATGAATGAGTGCCTCCCTGTTTGTTGATGTACCACATGACTGTGGTGTTGTCTGTCCTTATCATCAACTGGCCCTCTTGGAGAAATGGTTTGAACTTTTGGATTGCCAGTTTTACTGCCAGCATTTCTTTTAGGTTGATGTGCAGGTGAAGTTGATCCTGTGTCCACAATCCTTGCACGCATTTGTCCAGCATGTGGGCCCCCATCCTAGGTCTGAAGCGTCTGTTGTGATGGTCTGGCTTGCTTGACATCTGCGAAAGGGTAGGCCTGGGTTTGACTGACATGCCTGAGCCCACCATAGGAACTCCTGCTTTAAGCATGGAATTAGTGGGATTTCTGTTTCTAGGCTGTGTCTGTGTTGGGACCATAGATTCTTTAGGTACCACTGTAGTTTTCTCATATGTAGTCTGGCAAATGGGACCAAGATTATGCATGATGCCATGAAGCCCAAGGCCTGCAGTACTTTTCTTGCTGTTAACTTGTTCAGTTTTGTTAGTGCCAAGAAGTAAAGAGGGAGTTCTTTTGTTTTTCTGTAGTCAGGAATGCCATTTGTTTTACTGTGTCCAATTCCGCCCAAGAATGTCCTTGTTTGGGATGGTATCAGCCTTGACTTTTGTAAATTGACTGTGTATCCCAGTGCTTGTAGCAAGTAAATGACCCTTTGTAAATCTGTTGTCAGCTTGCTTTTGCTGTCCCCTTGTAGCAGGCAGTCGTCCAGGTATGGGTAAATTTGAATTCCCTGTAGTCTGCAATGGGCGATTACTGATGCCAGGCATTTTGTGAATACTCTGGGCGCAGTAGATAAGCCAAAGGGCAATGCTGAGAATTGATAGTGCTCTGATCCTGCAAGAAATCTGAGGTATCTTCTGCAGATTGGTCGAATGGGGACGTGCAGGTATGCCTCCTTGAGATCTAGAGTTACCAGCCAAGACTCCTTGCCCAGCATGGGAAGAAGTTGCTGTAGGGTCAGCATTTTGAATTTTGGGACAATGATGTATGTATTTAAGGTGGACAGGTCGAGAATTGGTCTCCAACTTTTTCCTTTCTTGGAACTAGGAATAGTCTGGAGTAGAACCCTTTCCTTGCTCTGCTGTTGGTACTCTTTCCACAGCTCTCATGTTTGCTAACTCCATTATCTGTTGTAGTGCCTCTGTTTTTGATTTGGAGGTAGATTTGGCATTCCTCTTTGACTGGTAAAGTGTGGAAGTGAAACCGTAACCTTGATCTATGGTTTGTAAAATCCACTTGTCTTTTGTTATGTAGTGCCAGTTCTTTGAAAATAAGGTTAACTTTCCGCCTAGAGGAGCTGCTATTTGTTCCCTGGTAGGCGGATTTAGGGTTAAGTCACTGTGGTTGTGCTGATGTAGTGGCAGTGGTTGTGTCTGTGCCTCTGTTGTTACCTTGCCACTGTCGTCCTCTGTAGGCACCTCCTCTGGATTGGTTTCTGCCTCTGGAACGTCTATTCCTGCCCCTTTGAAATTTTGTGGAGTCAGGAAAGGACCAATTTTGGCAGGCCAGTTCCTGCTAAACCTTGGGGTTGAACCTGCAAGAAATCTTTAACCGTTTGAACAGATTTTGCCTTTTCTTCCATTTTCTTCATAACCTGCTGGGCAGGTGTACCAAACAAACTTGTCTTATCCATAGGAGCATCTAGCAACTTAGCTTTAACATGATCCGGTAAAGCTTGCTCCTTTAGCCATGCATGCCTTCTTATCACTGTGCCAGTCATGGCTGATCTAAATGAAGCCTCCAGTGCATCATAGCCACATTTTAAGGAATGGTTGCTAACCTGTTGTATGTTATTTACCATTTCTAATACATATTTCTTATCAAGAGATTCATCAGTGGTTAGTTTTTAGTTAACTGATCAAGCATAAACTCTTGGTATTGTATCATGTGAAACTGACAGTTTAAAGCTCTAGCTGAGAGAGTAGCTGAAGTGTAGACCTTTTTACCCCATCTGTCTAATGACCTTGCTTCCCTTTCAGAAGGAATAGGGTTTTTAGCTATGGTCGCGGCTACTGCCTTGGGACCCTGGGATATAGTTTCGGGGTCTGCAAGTGGGGCCTTGTAAAGGTGGTGATGAGTATCTGGCACCCTGTAAAATCTGTCTGGTTTGGCAGGGGCTGGGGGTAAAGAATCTGGAGCGGAGCAGACATCATTGAAAGCATCATCCACCACAGAGAGAACAGGAGGTATAGCTAAGGGCCTGTGCTGAGGGAGGTGCAGAAAGGTCCTAAGTCTTTTTCTGGAGTCTGAAAAATCCTGTTGCTGCCATTGGAAAGTACAGTTTTGTACCTACCATAAATGTAGATGTTCGAGGATCCACATTGCTGCAGTCCTAACTATTGGGTAGTCCGCTGTCCAGTCGGCCCGAATACCAAAGTATATGGCTGACGTCGGTCAGGGCGCATTAGACTGACGTCTGTACGTCAGGGTACTAATGCGCATGACCGACGTCATATCCTCAGTCTTTTCTTGCCCCAGATGTCAGAAGACCCTGAAAAGCTAAGGCCAAAACCAAAAATTCCAAACATACCTGCACCAAAAATATGTACAATATATACAAAATTACCAGAATATAACCTCACCTACACAACCACCCTTAAACACAGAGGGAAGGAGGGAGGGTAATTGGACTGCAGCAATGTGGATCCTCGAACATCTACATTTATGGTAGGTACAAAACTGTACTATGTTCTTCATTCCACATTGCTGCAGTCCTAACTATTGGGTAGAATCCCAAAGCAGAGGTAAGGGAGGCTGGCAAATCATAAGGAAGCAGGAACTGACAACATGCCTTGCAAAATAGCTGTGGCAAAACCAGCCCTAGACTTAGAGTAGAGAGGAAGGTGATAATGCTTAGAGAAAGTATGCACTGAACTCCAAGTAGCTGCCTCCAAAATATCCTTAGTGGCCACCCCTTAGAAATGCTGTAGAAGTGGCAGTAGCCCTAGTGGAATGAGGCCTAATTCCAGCTGGAATCTCCTTGCCATGATGGGAATAACAAAATGCAATGCAAAACCCAATCCACCTAGAAATAGTTTGTTTTGACACAGGCTTGCCCTCTGAACCCAAAGCAAAAGAAACAAACAACTGCTGAGACTGCCTAAAATCCTTAGTCCTGCTCAAATAATAACGCAATTGCCTGTGTACATCTAAAGTGTGCAAAATCTTTTCCCTTTATTTTGGGGATCTGCATAAAAGTAGGCAAATGAATAGTTTGGTTTAAAGCCACACTAGAAACCACCTTAGGCATAAAGGAAGGATTAGTGCGTAAAGATACCCTATCCTTATGAAAAATCAAAAGGCTCTACCGCCATAAGGGCCTGCAACTCAGAAACCCTTCTTGCAGAAGTAATGGCCAACAAAAAGCAGTCTTCCATGACAAATATTTCAATTCAGCAGTAGCAGAGGCTCAAAAGGTTGTAGAGTAAGTTTCTCCAACACAAAATTGAGATCCCAAGCAGGAGTAGGAGCTCTACGGGGGTCTTATATTCTTTGCCCTCTAAGAAATTGCTTGAACAAAGGATGCGAAAACAATGGTGGGTCACAATCATAGTGAGCTGAAATTGCTGCAGCATGAATCTTAATGGAAGAGAAAGACAAACCTTTGTCCAATAACTCAGTAAGATATTGAAGAGCCACACTCAAATTAGGCTCAGAAATCTCCAAATTGTTTGCTGCACTCCAAAATAAAAATCTCTTCCATTTTTCTGCGTACACTTTCCTTGTACTAGGTCTTCTGGCTTTCATAATCACATTTAAAACTTGTTGAGGAAGTTGAGACCTGCTGTCTTTCAAAACAGAATATGCCAGGCTGTTAGATGAAGAGATTGAAGCTTGACATTGAGCAGGTGACCGTCCCTCTGAGACAACAGGTGTGGAATCAAGGGTAAAGGCCATGGAGGCTTCCTTACCAGACTCCTCAGTAATGGGTACCAGTGCTGCCGAGGCCAATCTGGAGCTATTAAAATCATCCTTGGCTTGTCTTGTCTGACCTTTAGAAGCACCTTTGGGAGAAGAGGCAGAGGTGGAAAAGCATACACATGAAGATTTTTCCAACTGAAAGAAAGAGCATCCACTTTCCAAGCTGTGTGATGAAACCTCTTTGTGCAAAACTTTGGCAGCTGGTGGTTTAGTGGAGAAGCGAACAGATCTATGTCTGGAGTTCCCCATGACACTGTCAATTTTGAAATACATGAAGATCCAGTTTCCACTGTGGGGATCCATGATTTGTCTGCTTAACACATCTGCTAAGGAGTTCTGTGCTCGGCAGAAACCTTGCCTGAAGAGTTAGTTGCAAGCTGAGCGCAGTCTCCCATAAAATCATTGCTTGCCTGCACAATGGGTAAGAATGTGTTCCCCTTGTTTGTTGATGTACCACATGACAGTTGTGTTGTCTGTTAGAATCAACACCTGCCCTGGAAGAAGTAACTCCTTGAAAGCCATTAATGCAAACTGGACTGCTAACATCTCTTTCATGTTGATATGTAGATGCTGTAGTCTGGCAGGCCACTTGTCTTGTATCCACTTTCCATTTAGATGAGCTCCCCAAGCAATGTCTGAGGCATCTGTCGTTAGAATCTGACTCGCCTCTGGCCGGGTCACAGAGAGTCCCTTGTTTAGGTGACATTCCTGAGCCCACCACAAAAATTCCTTTTGAATGCAAGGTATTATTTGAATGACAGTGTCCAAATCCTGGCAGTGCTGTGTCCATACATTTTGAGATACCATTGCAGCTTCCTCATATGCAGTTTGGCATTGGGAAGCACCAGAATACAAGATGCCATGAACCCTAAGGCTTGAAGGACTGTCCTTGCAGTCAGCCCGGACTGAAGAGATAGTTGATGGAAGTAACTGGAAAGATTGTTTTGTTTGTCCGGGGTTAAAAAGGCCATCTGGGCTGCTGTATTCAGTCTCACACCCAGAAAGCACATGTCTTGAGAGGGTACTAGACTGGACTTTATTTCGTTCACAGAATACCCTAGGCATCTTAGCACTGCTATGACATAATCCAAATGCTGTAGAAGGTCTTCCTTTTCTTGAGCTAGAATCAGGCAGTCGTCCAAGTAAGGATAGATTTGAATTCCTTTTAGCCTGAAGTAAGCTATCACTGGAGCCAGAACCTTTGTGAATACTCTGGGCAGTGGATAAGCCAAAGGGCAATGCAGAGAACTGATAATGAGAATTTCCAGCTCGAAACGCAGATACTTCCTGCAACTTAGTCTTATAGGCACATGAAGGTAAGCTTCCTTGAGATCTAAAGTTACCATCCAGTGATCCTTGCCCAGCAGAGGTAAAAGCTGTTGTAACGTCAACATTTTGAACTTGGGAATGT
This sequence comes from Protopterus annectens, assembly GCF_019279795.1. NCBI lineage: Eukaryota > Metazoa > Chordata > Ceratodontiformes > Protopteridae > Protopterus > Protopterus annectens. Next base: position 166,416,174 of record NC_056746.1, on the reverse strand, counting down.
CCAGATAAGTGTTGAGGATAGATAAATCCAAAATTGGCCTCCACGTGTTCCCCTTCTTCGGTACTAGGAACAGGCGAGAATAAAATCCTAGGCCCCTTTCTGGCACAGGAACTGGCTGAATGGCCCCTATGTGGAGCAACAGAGAAATTTGCTTGTGAGCCTCTTGTCTTTGTAGAGGAGGAATGTCTGGCATGCCTTTGAAAGGAGGCATGGTATGGAAATAAAACCTGTAACCGTGGTGAATGATATCCAGAACCCATCTGTCTTGGGTAATTAAATCCCAATTTTCTTTGAAAAGAGACAGCCTTCCTCCCAAAGGTGCTGCCAGGCGAGAATGTACTGGCAGCTGAAAAGGCAGGTCATTGGGTCTGCTTACGAAGGACTGACCCCTGCCCTCACCAGAAGTCTGAGCAGGGGAACTCCCTGTCCTAGGCCTAAAAGAACCTTGAGCTCTGCCCCTACCACGTCTAGACCTACCCCTAGACTGGGAATCATAAGCAGGATAAGTCCATCCCTTAGTAGGCCAATTTCTACTAAACTTGGAGGCTGCACCTGCAAAAATCCTTAACAGTTTGCATAGACTTAGCCTTGTCCTCCATTTTCTTTAAGACTGCTTCCACAGGCGAACCAAACAACACATCAGACTGCAAAGGAGCATCCAAAATCCTTGTTTTAACATGCTCAGCTAAATTCTGATCTCTCAACCAGGCATGCCTACGAAGAACAGAACCAGTGGCAGCCACCCTCGAGGAGGCCTGCACAGCATCAAAACCACATTGCAAGGAATGTTTACCCACCTGTTCAGACACATGAACTAAATCCTGCAACTCTTTACACTCAATACCTTCTGCCAGAGCATCCACCTTAGATTTCAATTGTGAAAGGAGATAATTCTGATATTTTAACATGTGAAACTGACAATTCAACGCCCTCATGGCTAAAGTGGAAGAAGTATACACTTTCTTTCCCCATCTATCCAAAGCCCTTGCCTCTTTATCAGGAGGAACAGGATTTTTAACAACAGAGGCCTTCACACCTTTAGGCCCCTGAGAGACAGTTTCGGTCTGCCCTAGGACTCTTAAAAGATACTTATGAGCTTCAGGCACCCTATAGTACCTATCCGGTTTAACTGGGGCAGGAGGCAAAGAATCAGGATTGAGGGAAGCCTCTGCAAAACATCTTCCACCACATTCAGAACAGGAGGTATAGCTAAAGGCCTATGCTGGGGTAAAACAAGAATTCCCTAAGCCTCTTCCTGGAATCAGAGAAATCTTGACCTTCCCATTTAAAATGCTCCCTCATGGAATGCAGAGTCTCTGAAAATGAAAAATCCTCAGGAGGAGAAGCTGAAGGAGTAGAATCATCCACATCAGAATCAGAATAAGGAGGATACTCCTGCAAGTCTTCAGCAAGACTCAGAAGCCTCGAACATTGCTCAAAACTCTCAAACTCAGGTTCCACCCTAGGCCTCTTATCAGGAGCGGGCATAGAACCTCTAATCATAGTAATCAAATCCTCTGCCATTTTAAGCATATGTTTCTTAGGCAAAGACCCTGAAGCACTAGGAGAAACCCCCACTGAAGTTAAACTTGGCCTGCCTCTCAAAGAAGCCTTGGAAACAGAAGGCGAGGCTCTAACCACCTTAGGAAGAGAGGGAAGAACAGCCACCTGAGAAGCCCCTCAGCCTGGCCTACTTCCTGCAGGATACATCCTGTAACAGTCAAGTCTCTTCCTGAGACTCCAAAGAAACACCTGGCAAAACCTCCGGCTCCACTGAGCCTTCTAAAGATCCGACGTCTGGGACTGTCGGTTCTTCCACTCTAGGCTTTGCTGCTTTGTCCTTGCGCTTTTTGTCCGAAGCGGGCGTCGGAGCCTCCGACGGCATTTTATAATTACAACGCTTTCCAAAACTAACCTGGCACAGTCTAACCTTCTCTTAATAGTGCGTTTGTTAAATCTAGCACAAGAGCGGCATCCAACAACGTCGTGCTCAGGCCCTAAACAAGGTATACACAAAGTATGGTAATCCCTATGAGGTATCTGTTTCCCACAAGAAATACAGTTATTCACTTTTTCTGACATCCGGTTAAATACTGAGGCAAGAAAAACCAAAATATTCCCAACGGGTACTTAGCCAACTTTGATTCGGTCTGAAACTCTGACTTCAGAAACTTTCAGAACGCCAACCTGCACTCGCAAAATTGCTTCTGCATCGGACCATGCGGCAAAAAAGACTGAGGATATGACGTCGGTCATGCGCATTAGTACCCTGACGTACTGACGTCAGTCTAATGCGCCCTGACCGACGTCAGCCATATACTTTGGTATTCGGGCCGACTGGACAGCGGACTACCCAATAGTTAGGACTGCAGCAATGTGGAATGAAGAACATCTGCTCTCGCATGGCATGTAAGGTTTCCCCAAAGGAGAATTCTTCTGGTGGGGAAGCAGCTGGAATGGATTCTTCAGCATCAGAATCTTCAAAATTGGAGAAAGGAGCCTCTGGCTGGTCAGTTATGTCTGATTCGTCAGCGGAATCATCAGTGGACACTGGCTCAGGGGGCTCTGCCCTAGGTCTCTTCTCTGGGGGCTGAGAGGCCCTGTCTGGGTGAGATTGAGATCCTCTAATTAATGAAATTAAATCTTCTGCCAAAGTAAGCATTTGAGAACTAGAAGAGGGCCTGGTTGTGGGGGGTTTAACAGGCACTGTCTTAGTAGTCTTGGCTGCTTTAGCCCTGGCGAAGGCCTTAATGGACATGGCTGCTGGAGGCCTAGCAGCACCACGTGCTGGGGTAGAGACATCCAAGGGAATGGTGTCTGATAAGTCAGTGGCAACCACCGTAGTGGATAAAATTTCTGAGGCCGATTCAAGAGTGGTAGCAGGGGCCTCAGTTGTAGAGATAGGTTCAGCTGTACTTTGATCAGTTTTCTCGGTTTCGCCGAAACCGAGACACTCGCGATTTGCTTAACCATGGTTTGGCCGAAACCGGACCGCGAGTGTCGGTCTTATCTTTGCGTTTTTGGCAGATTGGGTAGTCGGAGGATCCACGGCATAATGTACGCAAAATCAGAACCGAAAAACTGTTCTGCAAACTCCGACCGACGCCTAAGCGTTCGGTTGAAAGAAGCACAGGCGAACAGGCTGCTACGTCGTGGGCTGGGCCTAAACAAGGCAGACAATAAGAGTGGAAATCTTTATGAGGTATTTGTTTCCCACAGGTTAAACAATTATTAACTTTTTCTGACATCGGCTGAGGCAAGAAAGAGTCCCCAACGTGGTACTTACCTTTAGATGTCTTGTAGTATTCGGTAGAAGTAATCTCTGGATCCGACCGACCGGCACTTGCGAACAGCTTCTGCTTCGGGCGCCACGCGGCAAGAAAGACTGGGGAAAATGGCGTCGGCTGATGCTTTTATACCCGAAGACCAACAGAGATGACGTTGGGTGAAGTGCGACATCAGCCGAAGCCGGACCCGGACTTTGGAATCCGGCCGACTGAAGGGCTGCCTGACGACAGGACAACCCAGTTGTTATGACTGCAGATGCATCCATGAAGGACATCACCCTCAGAAGCCGGTGCCTGCTCAGCGGCTCCGGACCCATCTGAGGGTATATTTTCCGTATGCCCAATACCTTCAGTTTCCACAGGCCTCGGTGTCTCCACGTGGCTGTGGGTTGCGGCCTGTGGCTCTGAGGTAGCGGGTGTCGGGGGCTGCGAAAACGCCTCACTGAGAACCGGCGACTGGCCTAGAAGAGGCTTCGTCGTTGGTTTTGGACCTCGGATGCCTGACTTTTTCTTTGTCTTTGCGTTTTTTATACATTCCGGTCGTCGGTTGTTCTGACGGCATTATTTAATTAAATCTTCGTCCAAAATAATGTAAAGCAAAATCAAACAGACGTTTAATAGTGTGTTTATTAAATCTAGCACAAAACCGACAACTACTGACGTCGTGGTCAGGGCCTAGGCAAGGAATGCAGTAAGAGTGAAATCCTTATGAGGTATTTGCTTCCCACAAGAAATACAATTATTAACTTTTACTGGCATCGGTCTGGAGCAAGAAAAAGTAATTATATATATAAGTTATTCTTTGTATATGTTTTTATGTTGACTAAAGAAATTAAGCAGCACTTACTAACAACGTGATTCATCTACACTGCATTTCTCTTTTAATAATTAATTGTCTTTGATTGAATGTTATATTGGTTCTCCAATAGGAGCTATTCTGTTATTATATAAAGTTATATTGTGGTGATGGTTAATTAAGTCTGATGAAATGTCCAGGAGACATGAAAGCGCTCACTCATCTTTATTTTGTTTGTAATAAAGCTTTTATTCGGATATTGGTTGGCTTCGATTGTCCTGGTGTATCCTCCTTATGTGACTATTGGATTTTCTGCTTCTTTGAAGGGGATACTTTATCCTGATTTGTGTTTATATGCTTTTTCAAGAAAAAGTTTCCTCAACGGGGTACTTAGCTTTATTGAAGACTTCGGATCTGAAATTCAATTTTGAACATCTCAGGAGTCGGCCGACCGGCACTTGCGAACTGCTTATGCTTTGAGCACCGTGCGGCAAGAAAGACTGAAGAAAATGGCGTCGGTTGCAACTTTTATACCCCTGGCGCACTGACGTCAGGGAAGAGGCAACAGCAACCGATGCCGGACCAAGACTTTGGAACTCGGGCCGACTACGGGTCGCCTGCCAGCAGGATTACCCAAGTGTAATGACTGCAAAAGTGAAACAAGATGAACATCTGAACCACCACCAAAAAAAAAAAAAAAAAAAAAACAGATACATTTTGGAGAAATAACTATTTAGAACCCGTGGAACATAAAGATGCTAAACAGGTACTAGTAGTAGTAAAGGAAAAGATAAAAAGTTCAGGATATGAAATGGGATGAAGCAACACTCAGACTGAAATTAAGTCAAGAAAAGTTCCTAATTGGAAAACCCCAGGCCCAGATGCAGTGCCAAACTTCTGGCTAAAATTATTAACATCTTTACATGAAAATCTAGCCACGAGTAAGAACTATATATATGTGCACCCCATACAGCCACTAGCCTGGTTAACAACAGAAAAACAATACTACTTACTAAGAGCGAAACTGCAAACTATCCTTAAAACTATAAACCAATAACTTGCCTTGCGATGATGTATAAACTAAATACTGGAAATGATGCAGAGTTTATAAACACAAAAAACTCAATCATGGCAACAGAACAAAATGGTAATAAGATCATATGGAACAAAGGATCACTTGTCATTAAATAAAGTCATAAGGAGAAAGTACAGTTTTGTACCTACCATAAATGTAGATGTTCGAGTGCTAATACAGCTGCAGTCATAACAGATGGGTTCTCCTGCCGTCAGGCGGGTCCTCGGTTGGCCGAATTCCAAAGTCTAGGTCCGGCGTCTGTTGTCGTCGCTTCTTCCCTGACGTCAGTGCGCCAGGGGTATAAAAGAACCAGCCGACGCCATTTTCTTCAGTTTTTCTTGCCCCAGTTGTCAGGTGCCCCCAGAAGGAAGGCAATACATAAATTTGTGTAATAAAGCAATGCAATATAATCAAAATACAGTAGTTGCAAGCAAATACACCATAAAAGAATACCCCAATCAGGTTGTATGAGGTGTTAGCCAACAGGCCTGTCCCAAGAGGGGAAGGAGGGAGGGAAACCTGGACTGCAGCTGTATTAGCACTCGAACATCTACATTTATGGTAGGTACAAAACTGTACTATGTTCATCATGCATACAGCTGCAGTCATAACAGATGGGTAGAATCCCAAAGCTAAGAAAGGGGTGGTAGGCACTAGGTGGAACTAGGAGGAGCCAGAATGCCCTGCAAGACTGCAGTTGCAAAGCCTGCTCTAGTTTTGGAGTATAATGGTAGGTGGTAGTGCTTGGAGAAGGTATGCACAGAACTCCAAGTGGCTGCTTCCAAAATATCTTTGGTAGGAACTCCTCTGAGGAATGCTGCAGAGGTAGCTGTGGCCCTTGTGGAGTGAGATCTGATGCCTGCAGGTACAGCTTTACCATGGAACGAGTAAAAAAAGCGTATGCAGTGGGCTATCCATTTTGAGATTGTCTGTTTGGAAATTGGCTTCCCTTGAGCTCCTATAGCATAGGACACAAAGAGCTGTTCTGATTTTCTGAAAGGCTTTGTTCTGTCTAAATAATGTAGCTGTCTGTGGATGTCCAAGGAATGTAGTAGTCTCTCCCCTTTGTTTTGAGGATTAGGGTAGAAGGTAGGTAAGTATATAGCCTGATTCAAAGCTACCCTGGATACCACTTTTGGCATAAAGGACGGGTTGGTTCATAAGGAAACTCTGTCCTGATGGAAGATGATAAAAGGCTGCACAGCCATGAGGGCTTGTAGTTCCGATACCCTACGAGCTGAGGTGATAGCCAGAAGGAAAGCTGTTTTCCAGGACAAATATTGCAAATCTGTTGAGGCAGCTGGCTCAAAAGGAGGCAAGGTCAGCTTTTCTAGAATGAAATTGAGATCCCAAGCAGGTATTGGTTGTTTCCTTGGGGGTTTATATTCTTAGCCCCTCTGAGGAACTGTCTTAAGAGGGGGTGAGAGAATAAAGGTGGATCAGTGTTGTATTCTGCAGAAATGGCTGAGGCATGGATTTTGATGGAGGAGAATGAAAGTCCACTGCTTAGCAGCTCAGCTAGATACTGTAATATTTGAGGTAAATTCATTTTTCCAGGATTCTGGCCCTTTTTCTCATTCCAGGCACAAAACCGTTTCCGTTTTGCGGAGTAAGCTTTTCTAGTAGACGGCCTTCTGGCCTCCAAAATGACATCCTGCACCTCCTTGGAGAGTAGGGTCTGTTGTGATGTTAAGGAATCTTCCATGTGGCCAGATTGAGTGTTTTCAGCTGACTGTGAAGAGTTATGAAGCTGTGCTGAGTCAGAAGAAGAGGCATTAGAGGTAGGGTCCATGGAGGGGAATGCGTCAGGCTCCTCAGGAGTGGGTACCAGTGCTGTCTTGGCCAGTCTGGAGCAATGAGAATCATCTTTGGTCTGTCTGCTCTGGTTTTTCATAGAACTTTGGGCAGCAGAGGAAGAGGCGGAAAGGCATACACTGTCATTGTTGTCCAACTGAAAGAGAGAGCGTCCACTCTCCAGGCCTGTGGATGAAAAGTCCTTGAGCAGAATTTTGTCAATTGGTGATTTTTGTGGGAGGCAAAGAGATCTATGTCTGGCCTTCCCCATGCTTGAATTATCTCTGTAAAAACTTGAGGATGCAACTTCCATTCGTGTGGATTAGTCATATTTCTGCTTAGGTTGTCTGCCAGCGTGTTTTCCTTGCCTGGCAAGTACTGTGCTTGAAGTTCGATTTGTAATTCCAGAGCCATGTTCCAAAGTGACATGGCCAGCCTGCATAGGGGGTATGAATGGGTTCCTCCCTGTTTGTTTATGTACCACATTACTGTGGTGTTGTCTGTCCTTATCAATAGTTGACCTGGATGCAGAAGGTCTTTAAAAGCTATAATAGCATTTATTACTGCTAGCATTTCCTTTTGATTGATGTGAAGGTGCTTTTCTTCTTGGGACCACTTGCCCTGAATGCACCGATCTGTCATGTGCACCCCCCAGGCGTAGTCCGAGGCATCTGTTGTGATGACTTGATTTGCTTGAGGCTTGTAGAATGGGAGACCTGTGTTTGTTTGGCATGCTTGAGCCCACCACAGAAATTCCTTTTGAAGACATGGAATTAGTGGTATTATTTTTTCCAAACTGTGGCTGTGTTGAGACCATAGGTTTTTCAGGTACCATTGAAGTTTCCTCATATACAGCTTTGCACATGGGATTAGTAGTATGCAAGATGCCATGAATCCCAGAGCCTGCAGGATTTTCCTTGCAGTCAGCCTGGTGAAATTTACTAGTGTTCTGAAGTATTGAGTTAGTTGCCCCTGCTTCTCTGGCGTGAGGTAGGCCATCTGGGTGTTTGTGTCCAAGTTGGCACCCAGGAAAATTATTTTCTGAGAGGGTATTAGCCTTGATTTCTTTTTGTTGACTGTGTATCCCAGAGAATTCAACAACATTATTACAAAAGCCAGATGTTTCAGAAGTATGTGCTTGCTGTCCGCTTGGATCAGGCAGTCGTCCAAATATGGGTATATTTGTATCCCTTGAAGTCTGCAGTAGGCAATTACTGATGCCAGGCATTTCGTGAATACTCTGGGCGCAGTAGATAAGCCAAAGGGCAATGCAGAGAATTGATAATGGGTTGAACCTGCAAGAAATCTTGAGGCATCTTCTGCAATTTTGTCTGATTGGGACATGCAGGTATGCCTCCTTGAGGTCCAATGTTACCAGCCAAGACTCCTTGCCTAGCATGGGAAGAAGCTGCTGTAATGTGAGCATCTTGAATTTTGGTACGAGTAAAAATGTGTTTAGGATGGATAGGTCCAAAATAGGTCTCCAATCTTTTCCCTTCCTTGGCACCAGGAATAGTCTGGAATAAAAACCGTGACCTTGTTCGTGAGTAGGTACCTCTTGAATAGCTTTCATGTCCATGAGATCTGAAATTTGTCTTTGTGCCTCTGCCCTTTGATTGTGTGGCAGGTTTGCATGCCTCTCAATTTTGGAAGGGTGTGAAAATGGAATCTGTATCCTCTGTTTATAATGTCCAGGATCCATTTGTCTTTTGTGACAATATGCCAATTTTTTGAAAATAATGCCAGTTTTCCTCCTAAGGGTGCTGCCATTTGAGCCTTGCTTGGCATGCAAAGGGGAAAGTCATTGGGCCTGCTTTCTGAATGGCTGTGAACTATCCTCACCACCTCTTTGTGTAGGAGCTTGCCACTGTCTGCCTCTAAACGATCCTTGAGATTGCCCTCTGCCCCTCGGGCGCCTGTATCTACCTCTTTGGGGTCTGTCCGTGGCTGGAAAGGACCAATTTTTGGAAGGCCAATTTCTACTGAAACATGGAGGTTGTACCTGTAGAAAATCTTTCACTGTTTGCATTGATTTAGCCTTTTCCTCCATTTTCTTTAATACCTCCTCAGCTTTAACACCAAATAATACATCCTTTTGTAGAGGGGCATCTAGTAATTTAGCTTTGACATGATCTGGTAAGGTTTGCTCCTTGAGCCAGGCATGTCTACGCATGACTGATCCTGTAACAGCAGCTCTACATGAGGCCTCTAGAGCATCAAAACCACATTGCAAGGTATGTTTACCCACTTGTTCTGCACTATGCATCAAATCCTGCAACTCCTTCAAGTCTGGTTGTTCAGGTTGTGACATTTTACTTCTCAACTGTGATAACAGAAACTGTTGGTACTTTAGCATATGGAACTGACAGTTTAATGCCCTCATGGTTAAGGTGGCGAGGTGTATACCTTTTTCCCCACCTTTCTAAGGATCTGGAATCTCTCTCGGAAGGTAATGGGTTTTTAGCAGTGGAGGCCTTAATTCCCTTGGGGCCCTGTGAGATAGTTTCTGGGTCAGCCGCATGGCTTTTGTATAAAAATTGGTGTGAGTCAGGAACCCGGTAGTACCTGTCAGGCTTGACTGGGGCTGGAGGTAAAGAATCCGGGTTAAGGCAGGCCTCCGAGTACACATCATCTAGTATGTCTAAGACAGGAGGTATAGCCAGAGGCCTGTGCTGGGGTAGCAAGAGAAAATCCCTAAGCCTTTTTTTGGAATCTGAGACTCTTGGCCTTCCCAGTGGAAGTGTTCCCTTAAGGTATGCAAGGTTACCCCAAATGAGTAATCCTCTGGGGGGGGGGGGGCAGAGGGAATGGATTCCTCAGCATCAGAATCCTCAAAAGGGGAGTAAGAATGTTCCTGTTCATCAGAGTGCTCTGAAATAATGGAGGCCTGGTCAGAGGAGAGGGATTCTTCCTCCACTCTGGGCCTTTTGTCCGGGGGGGGGATTGAGAACCCCTAATAAGAGTAATCAAATCCTCAGCCATTTTAAGCATCTGTTTTTTAGGCATGGAGCCTGGAGAAGGGCCCTGTGGAGCTTGTCTCTTAGAATGCATGGCTGCTTTAGACTTAGTGAAACCTTGATAGAAAAAGAAGAGGAAGGTCTGCATCTTGAGAGGAGGCAGACCTGTCTACATTTTGAGATTCACCACCAAGAGTGGCTTCGGTATCTGTAGTCAGGGTGTGGGCCGAGGATCCTGCGACCTCGGGCACAGAAGATGCAGCCAATGAAGTGTCGTCGGTAGGCAGGGGCTGTGTAGGCGCCTCGCTGAGAACCGGACCACCTGTAGTCGACTTTGGCGAGGTGTCGGTAGAGGCCGCGGACCTCGTGTGTCGGTCCTTATCTTTGCGTTTTTTAGACAAAACTGGAGTTGGAGTATCCGATGACATAATATAGTTAAAGGTTTTTGCCAAAATAGTGCTGGGCGAACTCCGCCCGACGCTTAATGGTGCGTTTATTGAATGTAGCACAAAAACGACAGACCGAGACGTCGTGGTCTGGGCCTAAGCAAGGAATGCAGAGGGAACGAAAATCCTTATGTGGTATTTGCTTCCCACAAGAAATACAATTATTAACTTTGTCTGACATCGGTCTGAGGCAAGAAAAGTTTCCCCAACGGGGTACTTGGCTTTCAAGAAGACTTCGGTTGCAAAATTTTCGTAATTTCAGGAGCTGGCCGACCGGCACTTGCGAACTGCTTCTGCTTCGGGCACTGCGCGGCAAGAAAGACTGAAGAAAATGGCGTCGGCTGGTTCTTTTATACCCCTGGCGCACTGACGTCAGGGAAGAAGCGACGACAACCGACGCCGGACCTAGACTTTGGAATTCGGCCGACCGAGGACCCGCCTGACGGCAGGAGAACCCATCTGTTATGACTGCAGCTGTATGCACGATGAACATCTGTATAAAGGGGAAGAATCTAAGTAAGGCATGGGTAGACTACAAAAAAATTTGGCAGTATCCCACATTCACGAATAACAGACTGTTTAAAAAATGTACAAGATGCACCCTACACTGACTGATTACATTACAGCAACCATAAAACAGTGGCAAACCACTTTGCAGTTAAGCCACGATAAAGGACAAATTATTATTCTACAGATAAAAATTCAAAGGGGGATATTCCAGAGCGACTCTGCCAAAAAAAAAAAAGAAAGAAAAATCTAGCAAAGCTAGAATTCTGTGTGATACCCTTAAACCTCTTGCATCAGAGCCCTCATGGGATATATGCAAATCACCTTTTAAGGATATTAGCTGGGTACGACAACCCTGTGTTTCCAAGATCTAACATTCCTCTTATGCTGTGCTGATGATGTCTTAAGAAGACGGAAACATGCATGTCCACAGCTAGAGGGGTTTGGCTTTAATGGCTTGAAACTGTCCATAACTAGATTTAAAAATGAAAGAAAAAGTCATGGACATTCAGAATTGCAATTTAGCTGAAACACCCGATATCCTTAAAGGGTGATTTGCATATATCCCATGAGGCCTCTGATGTAAGAGGTTTAAGATATCACAAAGAATTCTAGCTTTGCTAGATTTTTCTTTTTGTGTTTTTTAACCAGTTGGTGATCTGTGTGACCTTTGTACTCTTCGTTTTAGAGTGACTCTGTCACCAATGCTCTTTTTTTCTTGCCGTTAACCCATTAAGATGTCTACTTAACAGATTAGGTCATGGCTAACACCTGGCTCACAGAAAACAAGTGTAAAGACCTCCCATCTTCTTTTTGTAGATGATTTAAAACTGTATAGTTCATCAAATGAAGAACTCAAAGAACAACGGCAAGTGGTCAAACCTTTTTTTTTTGGATACAAGAATGTCATTTGGTCTTGAAAAATGTGCAAAAGCAACCTTTAAAGCAGAAAAGCTGCAGTACTAAGAAAATATCAGTTTGGGAAAGGAATGTGATATAAAAGAACTTGAGCAAGAGGTATTGTATAAATATTTGGGAACTGATGAAGGATCAACAATAAAAAAAATGAACAAATGTGAATAAAACTTAGGAATATTTTAGAAGACTAAAATTAATACTAAAAAACAGCACTGACATATAGGAACAAAGTCCAAGCTATAAACCAATTTGTTCTTCCTGTCCTAACTTACAGTTTTGGAGTGACTGCTTGCCCCCAAAAGGTGTTGGACTGGTTGGACAGGAAAATTCATGCTCATCAAATGATTTATAAAAAATCAGTGTACACCAAGACTACATATTTGCCATGGGCCTCCTCAAAACTGATTACATGTACAGATCTGCAATCCTGGGACTGCATACGTATCTGCTGACCTCACAAGACCCAAATGTAGTGGAAGTTTTGAAACATGAGGAGAATATGTCTAAGGTGACTTCCCTGCTTACTTTAGCAGAATCGTATTAGTGTCAAGCAAGAATGGAAATCAAACTAGAAGCAGATAAAAATCAGGCAGCAACTGAATGTGCCAAAAAACAAAGGAAAGAAAATAAGGTGAAGGATCAGATGAGAAGGCAAGAAATTTGGAAAATGCATAAATATAGTTCCAAGTATAGAAAACTCTTGGAACAACCTCACAGTGATTAGGATCAAATGCAGGAATGGTTAAGGAGAGGTGAATTTAAACCAAAAGACGACAGGATAATACTTGCAGTCCAAGACAGTGAACTATGTACACATTGATTTATAAAGTCCATTGAACATGTGGGAGAAAGACAAATGTGGGTCTTGTAAAACAGAATTGGAAATAGTCGCACATCTTGTTGCTGGATGTGATACACTAATGGCAGAAGACTGTATACTAAAAGGCAGAATAATGTGGTAAGATTGTTGGATTGTGTAAACATTATAATACTGAAGTGGCTGAAAAACATTGGAAACATAAGCCAAAAAGTATCATAGAAAATTAAGTTTATATCACATGGGATCACCCATTACCAACAGTTCAAACAATAGATGTTAGAAAAATAGTAGTCCATGAAAAGACAAAATTAGTGCTGATCACTGAAAATGCTACACCTAGTGACTACAGTGTATTACGTAGAGAGAGAGAGACAAAAAGTCATAAAATACCAGGATTGGCAGGCAGAAATGATGGCAATGTGGAAGAAGACAGTTCCAACAGTAGTAGGAGCAATAGCAATAGGTATTGTAAGAAAGAATTTACAAGCATACTTCGATATCTTACTGATACATGCAACTCCATATGAATTGCAGGAAGAGTCATTACTGGGCACATAGCAGGTGCTGCGACGAGCCCTTCTGACTAACATCAAAGAACCTGAATCATACATGGACTTAGGAATGGGGTCCATTACAGTCATGGTATTGGACTTAGGAATGGGGTCCATTACCGTCATGGTATTAGAAACTCAAAGGACTTGAGAAATTAAAAAAAAAAAAACAAATAAGACATCTCACACATCCACCTAAGCAACATGTTCATAAAAAACAACATGCAACCTTTCCAAGTTTAACCCAGAAATGCTCATTACTAACCTATTGCATATTAAATGGAGCTTCCTAAAAATTCTCCCCTTAGATGATGCTGTAAATTAACTCAATACAACTTTCCTGAATATCCTAAACAGACTTGTACCTTCTAAAAGGAAAAAAACTAAAGAAATACTGCAATTTGGCTGTCCAAAAAATGTAGTATGTAATGCAAATTAAAGAAAACTATGGAAAGAATGACAAATAAAAAACATCACAATATCTTAAAAACTTCAGAATGTTTTACAATTGTACTAAAAAATAAAAGTGACAGAAAACTATACTACAACAACTTTAAGAACAATAGTTAACAACTCCAAGAAATTCTGGGCAGCCATTAAACAGATCTTGCATCCCGGACAAAAATTCAGCCCCAACTCCTCTCTCAGTAACTCACCATTTGAAATCACAACACAATTCAATTCTTAATTCATAGATAGTATAGCATCTCTAACAAAGGACTCCCAAACATCTAAGCCCAGCCCTGTCCAACAACCATGTATCACCACATCCAATTTCACCGTCAAACCTGAACCCACATCGTAAATGAAAGTATCTTACGCAAACTCTCAAACCGTGCTCTAGGTCAGCTGATAACCTTCCAAGAAAGTACTTTAAAATAGCAGCCAATAGCATTGCCTACCTGTCTCAATCCTTATAAAAAGGTCAGTCCAGGAACCCCAGATTTCCTCTCACTAGAAAAAGTCACTTTATCCCTCTGCACAAAGGAGGAAATTAAATGGACGTTACTAACTTAAGACCTATAGCAATCTTAGCCCCCTCTTCAAAATACTTGAAAAATGTATTCAAAAAACATTGCTACACTATCTCCTGCAGGAAGAACTCATGTGCCCCACACATGGATTCCATCTTTCCCATAGTACTAACACTCCACTTCTAACCTGTATAAATACTGTCAATAAAGCTAAAGATAACAGCAAACTACTCATCTCCTTATTTCTAGACTTGTGTCTAGAACCTTTGATCCAGTTGTCACAGCAAACTTTTACTTCAAATGTCCTCACTAGTTCTCTTCTCAGCCCACCCTTCTATGGTGCAAAAGCTACCTATCCAATAGGTATCAGTGAGTAAAATGGCACTCCACCTCTCTCTCCATTCCTCCCGGTCACCACTGGTGAACCACAAGGCTCTCTCCTAGGTCTCCTCCTCTAGAACATTCTCACCAACACACTCCACATATCAGGCCTCCCTATTACATTACATAGATGACTCCACAGACATTTGCATATCTTGGCAACATGGCACACCACAATAAATTACTCAGGAAGCTTTAACAGCCACTAAAATATGGCTTTGCAACTCCCAACTCATCCTGAACCCCCCCCAAAAAAAAACTACTACTATTTTTTCCCCAGATCCCTCTCTCATGAGAAAACAAAATTTATAGTATTCTTTCTTGATAATACAACCATTGAAGTCACTTCCCATAGCAAATTAATCGGGATGCTCATGTTAAATTCCACCTGTATATACAAAATTGCATAAGAAAAACTCATCAAAAACTATGGATTGCTTTCGAGACACAAAAATTCTCACCAACACAACAAACAACACTTGGCCACAATTTATCTATTCCCCACACTTCTTTATGATGCTCCCAACCTTACTAACCTTCAGGCATCACAAAAATCAAAACTTGAACAATGCTTTAACAAAAGTTGCTAAATTTGCAGCAAATACTCCTTTCAGAACCCACCACTGCACAGTACTAAAAAGCCTAAATTGGTTAGAACGACCCCATCAACCAACATATACACAGCTTCTCACCACCTATGGAATTATGCAGCATCCATCTGCTTCTCCAGCACTAAATACCATTCTACAAAACTATGTCCGCACTCTTGTCATTACAATCCAATGGCCAAAAACTCAGGCAGACAAGCTTTCTCACAGTAAAAGCCCTATTCTCAAATCAAATAGACAGATTATGGAACTCTCTACCCCACACCATCCAAAACGCACCTGAATCTACCAGTTTCAAAACTGTTACTATTTGAACATTTATCCAAGAACTGGCATTGCTCCTGTAAGAAACCTGTCTGACAACATATCTATAACTCTCTCAACATACTGTCCCACTCCTTACCTTATTTTCTCCCACTCCTCGGTGTTTATCACTACTCCAAAAAAAAAAAAATTGTGTGTGTATGTGTATATATATATATATATATATATATATATATATATATATATATATATATACACACACACACACACACATATATATACATATATATATATATATATATATATATATATACACATATACATATATATATATATATATATATATATATATATATATATATATATATATATAAAGGAAATCTCATTTCTTCCTAACTAATATGTACACACTTTTTCTCAGTGATTTTCACTGAAATGCTTGTGTTTTTCTTTTTGAACCTGTATCTACCAGAAAACTGTACTGAATACTACTATGTATAGCCTAACTAGATGATGTGTATTCTGCACCTCACTGTATGTATAATATTGTACTATCTAATTATTGTATATCGCATACATTTCTGTGGATATTTTCTCCCCAGGCCTCCACTGAAAATGGGCTTCTGGCTCAGTCTGACTTTCCTGGTAAACAAATGCAAATAAATCCCCTCCCCTTCCTATCCTTCTAAACCATGAGATACTTCCTAGCCAAAATCCGGTTCTGTTATTGCTCATCAGGATAAACTATATCCCTAAATGCAAACCAGTACCTATTCATACATTACACCTCTTTAGTCTCCCTTCACTCACATCCTGATATCAATTTCTCTTCCCTGGTTTTCTCTCTAAATATACCATAAGCCTGCTTTTCGTCTCACTTTATACTGCAATTCCTGTTTGTATTATACTAATGTACCTTTACTTTTTCTATAAACTAGATAAAATTTCTCTAAATATTACATTTTATTTATTCTTTTTTTTTTTAAATAAGAAACATCTTCATTAAATTATCATGTACGACATAGGCAATCTTATATTTATAAAAATGAAAATAAACCATAGTGACACAATCTCAGTTGCAAACATTATACATTACAAACAATGCTGACACAACCGTAGCTGCACACATTATAAATCACATTTAATGTATCCTGTCATTGTCAGTCAACCATTACATAGCTCATTCAAATCTTGTCTTCTTTTAAAACTCATTCTTCCTCTGCATGTATAGATCCCACATTTCCCATTTTTTCCTGTGTAGTGGAGGTGGGATTACATCAAGCATCAGCTCTGAGCCCTTTCTTATTTGCAATGGTGAATAGGTTGACGGACGAGATCAGACAGGAGTCCCCGTGGACTATGATGTTTGCAGATGACATTGCGATGTGTAGTGAGAGTAGGGAACAGGTGGAGGAGACCCTGTAGAAATGGAGATATGCTCTAGAGAGAAGAGGAATGAAGGTCAGCAGAACTAAGACAGAATGCATGTGAATGAGAGGGAGGATAGAGAAATGGTGAGGATGCAACGAGTAGAGGTGGCAAAGGTGGATGAGTTTAAATACTTGGGATCAATAGCTCAGAGTAATGGTGAGTGTGGAAGAGAGGTGAAGAAGAGAGTACAGGCAGGATGGATTGGGTGGAGAAGAGTGTCAGGAGTGATTTGTGACAGACGAGTACCAGTAAGAGTGAAAGGGAAGGTCTACAAGAGGGCAGTGAGACCAGCTATGTTATATGGGTTTGAGACAGTGGCATTGACAAAATGACAGTGGCACTGACAAAAAGGCAGGAATTAGAGCTGGATGTGGCAGAGTTAAAGATTTGCACTTGGTGTGACAAGGGTGGACAGGATTAGGAACAAGTTATATTAGAGGGTCAGCCCAGGTTGGAAGGCTTGGAGACAAAGCCAGAGAGGCAAGATTACGTTGGTTTGGACGTGTGCTGAGGAGGGATGCTGAGTATATTGGGAAAAAGATGCTAAGGATGAAGCTACCAGGTAACAGGATAAGAGGAAGGCCTAAGATAAGGTTTATGGATGTGGTGAGAGAGGACATGCAGGTGGTTGGTCTGACACAGCAAGATGCAGAGGACAGGAAGAAATGGAAACAGATGATCCTCTGTGGTGACCCCTAATGGGAACAGCCGAAAGAAGATGATGATGAATTGGTTCCTACCATTTTCTAAAGATAACCATTACAGTTGTTTTATCTCTGTTACTATCTTCGCTACTTCTAGTAAAGTTGTTTTAGACCGATTTCCATTTTCTAGTAATTGCTTTTTTGGCAGCCATCATAATTAGACTCGGCAAAGCAATTATGATTCTGTATCATAGCTCAAAAATCATTTCCCTAGTTACTCCAATTTGCTCACACAGCACCACCGACAGCGCAGTTAGCAGGGAATTTTTAGTCTGCCAACTCATTACACTCCCACAAAATATGTTCCCACTTACCTCTTTATTCTCCATAACACCGCCAACATTTGCTGTCTACCTGAGGAAAAATTCTTTAGAGTCGGCTTGGGGTATAAAAATACCTATGTAAACACACCCCTTAGTACTACAAATCTACCACTGTCTTTTTATCCTCTCCTATTACTATTGGAGATCCTCTTGAAAGCATAAGTACTCCTGTCTTCCTTTGCCACAGGTATTTAGCCGAACAACCATCATGAAAACCTTTAACAAATGCACATGCTGAGTTCTTTCCAAGTGTGTCTCCCGTAGAACTATTTGCACTCTACATTTTTTAATATAGTTCACCACTCTTTTTTCTGCATTCATCTGTGAGACCATTAACATTTGAAGACATTACAGAAAGAATCATATTTTTGGTAGATTAAACTTTTATACAACTGTTTCTTGTCTTCTTCATTTGAGCCTTTCTCACAGCTTGCAGAACATTTTGTTTTACTGAAAACCATCAAAAAATACACACACCCCAATAGCCCCCAAAAAACTGATAACTTAACACACAAAACTATGTACAGCTTTAAATATTGAAGAGTTACCCTCCTAATTCTCAACCTTCTGAAAACAATGTTGTTATTGATCTTTCTTTGCATGGCTTTATCAATTCCAGTGTTATATGCTGTATTGTCAGCCCTCTGAAAATGTTAGTATTCCTTAATGTGTATATGACTGTTAAAAAGTTTTTGTTAATGGAGCTTTTCTCCCTGGGCTTCCACTGAAAACTGGCTGTTCTTGGCCCAGTGCACTTCCCTGGTTATCAAACTGAAATAAATAAGTAAATAAAAATAAATGGGTCTATATCATAAGCGCAAAACAGCTGAAAAGCGAATGCATAATGAGTGACACATTCATCGAACAGCATTTAAGCGATTCGATGAATATGTCACAAGGCAAGGAGGTAGTTGGCCAACTACACAGTGTTGCCCTTTCCTTCACTGCAGTGCGATCTCGGAGTCTGTATATTTAGTTAGGGGAGGTGTGGGGGGCAGAGCCCCCCCACCTGATTCAGGTTTCTAACTTTTTTTTGTGAACGGCTGCATGAAATTTTTCACTACGACAAAATTCGAGGTCGTGGCCATTCGCTGTTTACAGCATTCACATTTTATGTGGGGATGTATATGTAGTCGCACACATGCGTTTTTGTGTTTATGATATAGACCCAAATAAATAATAGGAACAAATGTTCCAAACTAACAGCCACACACGCAGAGTCACGCTAAACAAAGAAAAAGATTATCCATGCTAAGACGCATAGTTTAAAGCCTGTGATTCTACTAAGTGCTGTCTGGTTTGCCTTACATTTACAGCTCTCTCAGGTGGGAAAACATTTGAATGCTTTCAGAAACCATTCTATCCCAAGCCATTTCTCTATATCAGATTGTCTGCTAAAGACACGAGAACCAGATACAAAACTGTTTACTAGAAAAGCCTTATAATCTTCAATATTCTTTTTCATTTACTTCTTTTCTGTTAAAACTTGTTACTATATAAAGCTAATGGCCTTAACCCAGTCATTCTCCTATGCAAGAATAAGAAAAAGCATACTAATTTTCTGTCATGCTCTTTTAACCAGATTTTTTTACATTGCAGTGTCTACATTTCTTAAATCTAGACAAGGAGCAAGACAGAAGAGAGAAAGAAAAAAAAAACAGGAACACCCATTAACATTAGTATTCATTACACTTAAAAACTGAAAAACCTTTACTTTATAACATGCAAAGAAAATCGTGCACCAAAAAAAAAATTGTTTTACTTTTCTCCCTCTTCTTCCCCTCTCCTAATTATTTCCTGAACATTAATGACATGAAGTATGCCATATGCTTTAGAGTCCCCTACAAGTTTAACAAAGCCCAAAACAGTCCAATATTTCTAGATTTTCTTGTTCTGTCCTGTTTCACAAACACAATTATTGCTTTGTAATCTCACATTTGGCAATTTCCAGTTTACTGATTTTAGGCTCCAAACATTAATGACATGAAATAGGACATATGCTTTAGTGCCCCCAAAAAGTTTAACAAAGCCTAGGAAAGTCCACTATTTCCAGATTTTCTTGTTCTATTCCTGTTCATCTCCATCTCCCAAACCCTCCCTCTGCTTCATCTCCAGTACACTCAGTTATTATAGTAAACTCATGTGCTTTTTTCCCCTCTCTCAAGCATTTTCCATTTAAACACTGGGGAAATGTTCACTGGCACAGCCTCTCTGTGGTCTTTATTACCAGAACAAAAAATACAATCCTCCTGTTTTACAGTTCACTTTTTGTTGGACAAATGTAGTATTTCTTCCTTAGCATGTACTTCAAAAAGTTTTTGTCCCTCCAGGGAAAAATATTTTGAAGATATCTGGGTATAGCAGTTTGACTTTCATACCTGCTTCTTGACATTAGCAAAAACAGCAACTAAGCAACAGTAGTAAATACAACGAAGAACAAAGACCAGAAACCCAATGAATAAAATGTATTCCTCTCTGATGTTTCGGCATACACTGCCTTTTTGGTGTACTCCAAGAAGGCAGTGCATGCCGAGCCGTCGGAGAGAAATACATTCTATTCATTGGGTTCCTGGTCTTTGTTCTTCGTTGTATTTTTTGCTGCTTGACATTCCCTGAATAATAGAATACATTTATCCCTCTTCTGCATCATGTACAAACACTATGTCTCCTATTTTGTAGTACTTTGTCTTTCTGCCACACTTGTCAGAATCAACTCCTTTTGTGGGCAAGATTGCACTTTTATTATTAAAGGCCTAGGTTGTTTTCTCACAGCCATGTTTGGAGCATACACACAATGTGCCCATTCAATTAACAATTCCTGTTGTGGAACACCAGTCCAAATGCTTATTTGTGCTTTCATGAAATTAATACAGTCTATTCCTTCCAGCTTCTCAGGTACAGCAGAAAATATAAGGTTTTCTCTACGTGCGCCGTCCTCCAATTCTATTATTTTTTTAAACATCTCTTCTTGGTCAGTCGTATATTCAGCCAGCCTTTTCTTCATTTCAATCCCCGAGTTTGGCAGTTTTATTGCCTTCTCTGAGTATCTGTTTAAAGCTTCCTCCATTTTTTCCATCCTTCTATTGCTTGAGTTGACATACTCCATCAATGTTTAATTTATTTTAGTCATGTCTGTGTGCAATTGCTTTATACTTTACTGGAAGTCACATCTGGATCTTGCACTGCTTTCTGCTGAACAGCTACAGTACTTTTCCCAGTCTTTTTTTTTTTTTTAACTTTTGTAGCCGTTTTTTCCTCAGGTCCTCTGTGTTTCTGTTTTCCTGACATCCAAGCAGTATACTTACTAGCCAGTTACTGAAATGTACTCAGAAATCCAGGTCCACTGTCTTTCTCTGCAAGTTTCTGTTTGGGCAGATAGAATTAAGCTATTACTCAATGTACAACCATCTTGGAAGTCGATTTTTATTTTTAACCAATGTTTAAAATTATTACTAATTTGATACAATTATTAAAATTGTAGCTGTTTCTATATTATTTCTGAATACTGAAAAATTATTTCTTAAAATGTTCTGTAATAAAACTTTTCTCCCCAGGCCTCTACTGAAAATGGGCTCCTCTCCAGTGAGACTTTCCTGGTAGTCAAATGCCAATTAGAATAAAGAAAGAAAAGAGAACAGAAGAGGCTTTCAATGAGAAAAATAAATAGGCCCAACTGTGCTCTAAAAAGCATCACTGGTTATATAAATGGTTGAGGTCCTTCTTGGAAGGTGAGAACCACTGCAGTTTTACACACCAAGCTTTCACAAACTACAATCACAATGTCACAATAAAGACCTGAAAATTCCTTTACAACCTTTAGATGAAGCATGATACCAACAGCACAAATAGAACTGAGTTACAGTACTACAATGGAAAATTATGTTACAGCTCTTGGGCAGCCAATGTCTGTGTTTATTGATACTGTTCCGGTATACCACAATAAAGTCTGCATTCCCAAGGTGAGCTATCAGGCATAGAGAAGTATACCAGGACATCTGGTAAATGGTGAGCAGAACCTACTCGTGCATTTGATGTGCCTTCCCTCTAAATGATTTCACAAAAGATAAAATTAAAAAATAATATTTTTGTATCCTCCTCTTTGCTATTTGTGCTTCAAGAGGAAAATGATCTTCAGCTGTTCAATGCAAAGTTCACTAACTGGTATTTCACAGAATGCAACTCAAATCAGCACACTGACAACTATAATGGAAAAGTATTTCTTATAAAGGAGCATAGTTACCCAGGTGGGCAGTGATCCTCTGGAACCCCTACTAAATCAAACAGCTGAATAAAGCCTATGTACCTAATGTTTTTGATTTTAAACAACTGTACTGTCTACAGAAATGTGACTTGCAGAAGTAGACCAGTGACATGCAACCCAAAATATATAGGTCCTCCTATCTTTGTACTTTTGTGGGAAAGCAAGTCCTGGAAAAGTCTGACATTACCTAAGGGATACAGACTATTCTTTCAGGTTTTGGGACCTTTGTCCTTGTTTGCACCAAAACAATGACTTTGGGAACATCAACCATCTCAAAAAAGTATAACCATCAATTCTCAAATTAAATGTTTTGAGAAAGTATAAAAACAATACTTAAACACTATCCTTCCACATGACCAGTCATAACAAAATATATACAGCAACAACATTATCAAGATCCCAACACTTACCAAAAGAAGAAAGTCTACAAGGACTTTCAATTTACTGCACCCATATTTTAAAACTGTAACAGAACACATCATATTAAAATAAGCTTGTCAATCTCAAATGAATAAAAAAAATGGCAAACTCTCAGATTTTATCATTACGCTTTCTGAAAAAAAAAAATCTTGGAATATTTGACTTTTCAGTCTCTCCTTCCACTCTCTCTCTACATATATGTGTGTGTCTATGTATGTCTCATTCTTTCTAAAAACAAATTCTATAAATATTCAACAATTTGTTCTTCTTTTGAAAAATCAAATCTCATATATATGTAGCAAGCTGCTTGCAGCACAGTTAAAATGTATTTATACAATTTACTGCACGTTACATGCAATCCATTTATTCTTGTTCTTTTACACTCTGTATTCCCTGGACTGAACCTGAAAAGGCCTAATGGGATCTGTACCATAACTCTTTAAACAAATTCAAATATATAAACAAAATATTAATAAATTTAACATAACTAAGATGTTTAAAATACTAACATTTGCAGACAGTTACTCATTCTGTGCTACCACACACTACTACCAAGTTCAAAACGGTAGCCTTTTCACCTAAACATATTTGATAAACTTAGCCTTAATATTTTCTAAAAGCAAACTGTCTATGGTGAAAAACAGAAAACCATTATTACCATCACGCAAAGAGCTGTGCAGAGTTGGTCTATGTTACATGGAGATGTTAAGATGAGAACTTTATTCTGTAGCGTCTCAGGCAGCTTATCCAAAACAATTTTTAATACTTTCCAATCTTCCTCCTGCAGTAAGAAAAAGAACATAATTCCGTATGCAGACTTTGGAAAAAAATATACATTTTAATTGTTCTTTTTTGCATCCCTGCCTGTTCATCAGCAGTCTCCTCCCAATGGCCTTGAATGCATTTAGTCTGACAATATATGCAGAGGTTAAGGCTGTGAGCTGTAGTTCCTGTGGTACAGGGTTTGATTCCCTCAGTCCTCATTTGCCTACTGTGTGACCATGAACAACTCACTTAGCCAGACTCATTATTCTTAAGCTGAGACTTCATTTTATGACGGTGTAGTACTGCTTGACATTACCATAACAGCTATACCCCCAACAATCAAACAAATCAAAGAAATTGCAGTCATAGTCAACTTTATATCTTCAAAATATGGAACACTATACGATCTCTCATAAGGTGAAATAAATGGGCAAAATGTGGAATATTGACTAACGACTATGGAGGCAGCTCACAGCATGGTTAAAATAAACTTGTACTTGTTTTACCACATACCCAGTTCAACTATTACAGACTGTGGAGAAACAACATGTTCCAAAAGTTCAAGCACTACTCCATGAAAAAAAAAAGCACACAGACACTAACTCCAGTCAGCATCAAGCAACACAGGTGAGAGTAGGCATGCATGACTTGTTATCTAGGGGGTCAGGAACTGGGTTTCATCATCACAAATCCATAGATTATTACTAGGCTAATGACCCAGGGACCATTCTAAGCCTAGATAAGGTTTCCCAAAAGAATAATGACATTCTGTATCCAAACAAGACACTGAGGGTCAAGTATTTATAAGCTACTTGGGTGCCAGGCCCAGTATTAATTTTCTATTTCCCATCCACTGGCCTAAGCTGTGCTTAAATTGGGTAATAGACAAACTCAGCTTCACATGGATGGGAAGCCTGTTCCATAGGAAGGGAAGTCTCTGGGACACATCTGTCTTTTCAGCATGTTCTATTTAAGTCGCAGACACAATTCAGGTCCCTAGACATTGTATTTCTGGTACTGTTTGACTTATGAATATGTAGGAGATTCATGAATGTGGGGCTTGCAAATGCCTTGTAAGCCAGGCAGATCACCCCTCAGCAATCTGTAGAAGACTGAGTAGAGGAAAATGGTTTTATGGCACTCTGCATAAGGCTGGTTTGTTAAGCCTTGTATTCTTTTTGAAAGGAACCTCTGAGGTCATTCGAGTTGCTGGCTATGCCTGGTCAGATACATACTGAAGGCAGCATTGTACTCTATAACTGGTCTGAGAAGGGCAAAGTACACTGGGGTAATGACATCAGCTGGGTCAACTTTCCATGTAAAACAGCCACTGAATTATTTTACTCTATAACAAAAGTAAATAAAGAACCCTCCAGATCTATATTTTCAGGTGTGCATGTGCAGGGGGGGGGGGGAGGGGGGGGTATGTGGAAAAAGTAGACTGATTGTTAGGTAATATTCTAAAAGATTATGCAAAAAAATAAATGAGCCGTGTTATAAATAGCATGGTAGTAGTAGATTTAAACATGAAATTTGGGTAGAAGATTTTAACTGGATGAATATGAATGGGAAGGAATTATTTACAAGGATTCCACGTAAATATGGATTGATGGCTATTTTTAATGATGGCAGTGGGACCTTATATCCTTTATAAGTTCTCCTGTTATTACATTTTTTTAATAATCAATGTTTTCACCTATGGCTATGATGGTTTTGTTGCAGAAAAAGGGGAACAACGATGAATACCATACTTACTTCTGCTTATGTGAACAGTTTTAAATTTCTTTACAAAAGGGAGTTTATTTACAATACATAATTTATTAAAAAAAATGTGAATATTTTTCATGTAAAGTGATATGGTGGTTTACACAGTGAACTGCAGTTGTCAGCCTAGTAAATCGTACACAGAAACACAGAATAAACAAAATGGAAAGTAAAATGTAGAATTCAAGAGCATACTAGAGATGTAAAAAAAAAAAAAAAAAAAGCTATCCAAAAACTGCAGTTGTGTCACATACTAAAGAGTTTTATAATGGGAATATTGAAGGGATAACAGTTTTGGTACTGGGTTCAGTTCACTCCACTAGGAATGAGAATAAATGTAATTTATTGAATAAATTAGACCACAGATTGATTTTGAAATTGAATATCCTATATCAAAGGGGTTAAATACAGAAGTGAACTAGATGTACTTATTATGAGATTCTGAAAAAGTACTGAAACTGAGATTATAATAATTTAAAAATGGACAATATTAGCTTCATAATACGGCAGTAAATAAATAATTAATTGATTGTATTATAAAACATATGTTACTGGCGAATTAATAAATCTTTACTCCCTACAAAGGCAGCATTAAAGAGGTAGGAAGAATAAAGTTTAGTCTTCAACTTGGATGTGTGCTATATTAGTTTTATTTTGTTGTGGAAAACCACTTTAGCCTTTCTCCCCATCTCAGTTGCTACTGCATTCTACCTACTACATTGTTAAAACTTAGCTTTTTGACCCAAACGTGTACACATCTCAGTTACAGCCACTTGTACAACTGTACTCCTCAGATATCTGCTTGACATCTAGTGAATGGATAAATTTATAAATCATAGCCCACAAATGTACAACAGCTTGCTGATGACAAACACAGTGCAATTCCCCTATGCCCTCTCAACTTCTTAGCTCAAAAATCAGATACAAGGACACAAAATGAGAAAAGGCTTTTAAACATTTACCTTGTATAGTTAGAATGGTGACAGAATAATAGGCTTTACATTATCCAGCATTTTCTGAAGGATACAAAATCTGACACACACATTCCTGACTAAGTTTAGTGACAACAATCTGCCAGACACTGCACACTTTACAAGGAAGACATCAAAATATCTCCATTTTCTTTCCTCAAAAAATTGGACAAAGCCAAAAATAATGGGGGGGGGGTTTGTAAATATCGCATGTATTTGTTAACCAGGCAAACCTACTGGCCAAAGTGCTCCTTTTCAGGGGTGACACAGGAGCACTGTCTTGTTAGGTGACTTGCTTAAAGTTACAAAATAGGGAAATGGAGGTGAAAGGATAAAAACCATATACCTTTGATTACAGGAAGCAATTCATTAACTTTAGTGTCAGGCAGCTACAAACCACTTAAAATGTTAACAGAACAGTAAGTGCTGCATGGACATGTGTTCTCTGAACAATAAAAAAATTAAAATGTAATGACTGGCATTATTTACTGACAGTTATCCACACAGACTTACCAGAAGAAAAAAAAAAGTTAAGGGACAGAACAAAATTATGAAGCAAAATTAGTGATGTTCTGCAAAATCAGACATTGGTTATAGGCAAGCAACTTTAATTCACTTAAAAGCTAACCCAACAGATTTTGCAGTATGATGCAACTTATCTGCACATTTGAACAACCAAGCCTTTAAAAATCTAACTGGCATTACTGACTGACTATAAACCTTAGTGATTTTAACCCTCAGTGATAAGTCAAAAAATGAAGAGCAGCAAAGTTCTGGGAGTTAGTCCACAAGAACAAGGCTCTAAGCACTCAGCAAGCTGCTTCCTTAAATCAAAGGTACAGGGTTTAATTCTTTTACCTCCATTTGCCTAGTGTGTACCTTTGATCAAGTCACTTAACCAGGCATTGCTCCTAGGTTGCCTCTTTACCAAATTTAAAAGACCGAAAAACAACCCCCCCCCCCCCCAAAAATAGCACGAGATTAAATACTCATGAGGCTTCTGAACAATAGAAGCAGAGCTGGATCATGGTCAAATGTAGCCCTTAGCAGACTAATGGACGATAACTCACTCCCCCTAGCAGCCATACTAACATCCTAGTACTTCTCTCTCCTCAGTTACCATAAAACACTGCTGAAACCTGTGTGAATGCCATTTTCCTCTCTAATTTTACAATGAACACACATTTGGATTTAAAACTTAAAAATTTTACAGCAACATCAATGACAGACATTTAATGAATAAAACAAAACTCTCACATCGAAATGAGCAACAATAAGATCTAATTCTTTGACACTCATTTATTGAGAATGCATCTGGCAAACCATTAAACTACAACAGAGTAGAGATTCATAATCAAATAGCATATAGGAGGCACGAATTAGGGGCTATCTGAAGGGTGCAGGAATTCAAGAGACAGATGTGCAAAGAATTTGCCAACACTTTGGGGCAAGCCTAAATGACAAGTGTTTCCTTTCAGGAACAGCCCAAGCGTATATCTCATGAAATGACATGGTCAGACTAACACATGGCAAAAAAGGCTGAAGGAATAAAAAGATGCACTACAAGAAGCACTTTATTAACAGCTCTTAGTCTTAACTCATTTGCAGTAAGTATCACAAAAACTGTTGTAGCCTAGCACAATGCATTTCACAACCTTGTGCTTGCAAAAAAAAATTAAATTAAAAATTCATTCATAATTAATATTTTAGTATCAAACTTGAATACTCAATGTCATGCAATTTATTCAAAGCCAAAAAAACAGTCAAAAAAATGAAGAGACCAAGAAGCATACTCAAAAAAAACATGGCTCGTGTGAAGAAGCTCCTGTTTATTAAGACAGACTCCTTCCTTTACACCTTAACCACTCTGGGATGCAGGACACGTGGACAGATGTGACTATCAATTACAGCCCATTGTATGACTGTGAAAATTCATGTTTGCTTGCCATAATAAATGAACAAATAAATGACGACTGAGAAGCGTCAGCTCACTGCTGTGTGTAACTATACACTGCATCCTATTGCACCCTTCATTCCCCCCAACCTCTTAGCTGAAGAATCCAAGATAGAGGCATAACAAATCAGGAACAGATTTTAAATATTTTATCTTATATACTTAAAAAGTAGGATTTGCAAGCATTTTCTGAAGGGCACAAAGTCTGAAATTCACATGACTGCCATTATTTAGTGACTGCAATGTATAACAATCTGGCAGAAAGCCATAAATCATGCAAAAAACAGAATTCCTGGACAAAGCCAAAAATAATTGTGTTGGGGGGTGACAAAGGCCTCAAAAGGGACACATTTTAAATACTGTGTTTTTAATCTGTTAACTAAGTAGACCCCACTTAAAAAGTGTCCCTTTTCAGGGGTGACCAAGAAGTACTGTCTTCATGACTTGCTCTCAGTCACATCATTGGCAAATGTAGGTGGGAGGATTCAAACCCTGTACTACTGACTACAGGAAGCAAATTTGTTAAAAGCTCAAAGCCTTAGGTGCCAGACAACTCTAATTCAACTAGAAGGTTAACAGCACAACAGTTGTTGCATGGACATGCATTTTCCAAACAATGAATACAATGGACTGACACTGACTTATCTTCAGCGATTTATCAAAAAATGTCAATGGAGATCTGGCAGCTGGTGTGGAAGAACTCTTAGTGAGATATCTCCTCTAGTTAAGGATAAAGGGTTTTATTCTTTCTACCTTCAAACTTCTAAATAAAGTACTTCCCAATGTGCTTTCAGTGCACAAGATCAACTACAATCTTAGAAGTTCCACTACACTTGCATTAAGCAGGGCTCAATTTTCGTTATACATGAGGAACCTGTCCAAAAACTTGCCCCAGCCACATATAACTCACTCTCTAAAAATGTTATAGCTACAGATGTTTTTATCCTTTTCATGAGAAAGCTGACAACTCACTTAGCCCTGAAATATAAGTGTACATGTTTTAGAGATACTAGACAACAGATCACAAAGCTGTAACCAGTCCTTAAAGTCTAAGATGTTAACATTCTAATTAATGGTATAATAAATGTGGAGTATTACGTGTGTATATATTCCTTCTATATGGAATCCAAATTGTTATATTTGTGTTTTTTTTAATTACTGTGAAAACAGTTACAATATCGTTTTTGTCAACTGATCATTTCATACCTCTGGTTTTGTTTACCTCTGGTCTTGGGATGTGGCTGGAAAAGGTCCTCTAACAGCTCATTAAACCAGCTAATAAATAAATTTAATGCATATGCCTCATGGGGAACATAATGGGTTATGCTAAATATTACTGGCTAAGTGTTTTTACTTGAAAAGCCTCCATGATTTTTTTTCTTTTCTTGGACATACAGTATATAACATGAATAAGAAGTTATGTACCTACCATAACGTTCCATGTTAGTTGTCTTCTCTCGCCTTCTTTCTTGCTTGATGGGTTCGGAGCCGATCCTCGGCTCCGACTCGGCACTTGCTTTAGCTCGAGAACTCCTTTTACCAGCTCGAGGCAGCCCCATATCCCATGATGCAAGGCGGTAAGTACCCAGATCTCGTTTGTTGACAAAGGGCAATAACACCAAGCAGAAAATACTTCCCAAAGGAAGAAGAAACTTACAGATGGAAAAGGACCAGGTCTGAATGGTCTTTAGCATAATAGTTTCTTAAACAAGGTCTGTCCAGGCCAGGGGGAAGGAGGGAGGGACAAGAAAGAAGGCGAGAGAAGACAACTAACATGGAACGTTATGGTAGGTACATAACTTCTTAATGTTAAGTTGTCAATCTCGCCTTCATTCTTGCTTGATGGGACCGCGTCCCTAGCACCTCTATCCTGGGTGGCTCAATGGAACAAACTCTTGAGGACTGTAGAGCCAAAACTGGCTCTGTCCCTGGAGGCCAAGTCCAATTTGTAATGGGAAACAAAAGTGTGAGGAGTGGCCCAAGTGGCCGCTGCACAAATAGTGTCCAAAGGAAGTCTAGCCTGAAAAGCTGTAGAAGTAGCTAAACTCCTGGTTGAATGTGCTTTAGGTTTTGAGCACAGCTGCTTTCCCCTGAGCGTATAGATTTCAGTGATGACCGAAGAAAGCCATCTGGACAAAGTCACTTTAGAAACAGGAAGGCCTTTTTTATTATCCGCATAGGAAACAAAAAGTTGATCAGATTTTCTAAATTTTTTTGTTCTGTCCAAATAATATCCGAGTTGACCGTGGACGTCAAGATAATGTAGCTTTTGTTCAGCCCTATCTGAATAGTTAGGAAAAAATACAGGGAGATCAATGGATTGATTCAGATTGTTCTTTGAAGCGACCTTAGGTAAAAAGGATGGATTAGTTCTCAAAGATACTCTGTCTTTGTGAAAAATCAAATAGGGGGGTCGAACCGAAAGGGCATGAAGTTCAGACACCCTCCTGGCAGATGTAATAGCCACTAGGAATAAAGTCTTCCAAGAAAGATATTTCAGGGAACAAGAAACAGCTGGCTCGAAGGGGGGAAGAATCAAGGATGTCAGCACTAAATTTAGATCCCACTGAGGAGGAGGATTCCTGATTGGAGGCTTTAGTAGGAAAATTCCTTTCAAGAAGGCCCTGCAGAGCCTATGGGACATAATATTATGATCTGCTATCCCGACATGAAAATTAGAAATAGCAGCCAATTGAACTCTGACTGTGGAAGAAGAGGAGCCTGCATGAAAAATCTCTGCTAAGAAGTCCAGAACTGCCTGAACAGGGGCAGTAAAAGGATCAATATTTTGGGCCTTAGCCCAATAAGAGAAACGTTCCATTTGCTTGTGTAAATCCTCCTGGTAGAGGATTTTAGTGAAGCTACTATGATGTCTCTAACTGGGTTAGAGATCAAAGGAAGCCTGGCTAAGGAAGGAAGTGGAGCAACCATGCTGTGAGGTTGAGAGAAGGGATTGACCGGTGCAGCTGACCGGATTGGTGAATCAGTAGATCTGGCACTGGGTCCAGATGCCACGGCTGCACCAAAAGGTGATGATGGAGGAACGGGAACCAAACTTGTCGAGGCCAGTAAGGGGCAATGAGAATCAATTTGGCTCTCAAAGCGGTAGCTTTCTGGATCACCTGAGGGATCAGAGGAAATGGAGGGAAGGCATAAAGAAGTCCCTGGGGCCAATCCTGGGTCAGAGCGTCTCTGGAAGAGGCCTGATAGAGGGAAGAGGCTGAAGAAGTCTGGACATTTGCTGTTTTGGGGAGTAGCAAAAGATCGCAACATGGACGACCCCATTCCAGAAAAATCTCTTCCGCTATAGATTGCTTGAGAGACCACTCGTGAGGCATGAGAATAGCTCTGCTCAATCTGTCCGCTATAATGTTGGTTTTCCCAGGGATATGCGTTGCTACCAGAAACCGATGAGAGGAGATCGCCCATTGCCAAAGTCTGAGCGCTTCTCGACACAAGGGGTAGGACTTGGTTCCGCCCTGTTTGTTGATATACCAAACTACAGACATGTTGTCTGTGTGGACTGCAATTGTCCCTACGGGAAGAAAGTCGTTGAGGGCTTGCAACGTTAAAAGCACTGCTCTCATCTCCAGGACATTTATGTGCAGATGGTACTCGAACGGTTGCCACGTCCCATGAACCATCCTGCCCTGATAATGACCCCCACCCGATCAGGGAGGCATCCGTGGTGACAGTGGCTATCGGGGACGGAGGTACAAAGCACCTGCCTTGGTGAACCTGAGACGATGTGATCCACCAAGCAAGATGTTCTTTGCATGTTTGTGTCACCAGAATCTGGTGACGCATTGGGAGTTGCTGGTATGACCACTGTGTGAACAGCATCCACTGAAGGAGGCGCATGTAGAATCGAGCCAGGGAAGAAGAGTAATGGCCGCAGCCATGAGACCTAATACCTTTAGAACCATTCTGGCCTGTACTTTCTTGCTGGCCAGAATGATCCTGACATGAGTCTGAATGTCTGAAACTCTTTGTTCTGTAAGGGTAGCTGACATCCGAACAGTATCTAAGTTTGCCTATGAAGGTAATAGACTGGCAGGGCGATAAGGATGACTTTTCGAAGTTGATTGAGATGCCTAAATGAGAACAAAGGTCTATTGTGTAATCCCTGGCTTGTATAAGCTGATGCCTGGTGGTGGCTGACAGGAGCCAGTCGTCGAGATACGGAAACACCTGGAATCCTTGACGTCTCAGGTGAGCCGTGACCACTGCCATGCATTTGGTGAACACTCTGGGGGCTGTAGTGAGACCAAAGGGCAGGGCTCTGAACTGGAATTGACTGGACCCCAGCCGAAAGCGGAGAAATCTCCTGGAGCGTCTGTGAATTTTGATGTGATAGTACGCGTCCTGAAGATCTATTGAGCACATCCAGTTGTCCTTCTGTAAGAAGGGCAGAATTGACTGAAGAGTGACCATTCGAATCTTGTCTTCCTGACAGACTTGTTGAGTCTGCTGAGATCCAATATTGGTCTCCAGTCTCCCGTCTTTTGGGGACCAAAAGAACCTTGAGTAGATTCCGGCTCTGAATGGTCTATTGTAACTGGCTGAATGGCTCTTTTTTGCAGTAGTTTTGCGATTTCTAACTCTGCAATGTCCCTTAGACCGGGTGGTACATCTGGAAGGGAACTTGAGGGGAAGGGACTTTCCTCGAAAGGAATTATGTAACCCTTGGATATGATCGACTGTACCCATCTGTCTTGAGTGAGGGAATGCCAGGCTTCTGGGTACAGTGATAATCTTCCCCCGACTGCCTCCAAGGAGGGACAGCCGGGCAACACCTCAGGGATGCTGAAAGGGCTTATCAGAGAGAGGCTCCCTGTTTCCCGACCCCCTCTGCCTCTAGAGCGGCGTCTGTTGTTGTTACCCCCTCTGCCTCTAGGGGTAAACTGACCACGTGAATCGCGTGACTCCTTGGGATTTACGGAACCACATCTTCCCACCCTTCTGTCCTTTGGGATAAGGCCTAGAAGGGGTGGAAAAACGGACTCCAACAGCAGAAAGAGTCTTGCCGTCCTGCTCACACCTGGTCAAGGTTTCCTTCACCTGAGGGCCAAACAAAGCTGACCCATCAAAGGGAGAATTTGTGAAGGACGCCTTAAAGGGATCCGCAAAATCACATAGCCGCATCCAGGCTTGGCGTCTAAGAGCCACACCTGTGCCTGCGGCTCTACTCGCTCCATCCGCAGCATAAGATATTAGCCGCATGGAGGAGTTAGCAATGGAATTGAGGGTTCCTAGCTGCGAAGCAATCTTTTCTTGAGCCCCTGCAGCTGTAGGATCCTGAACTACTTCTCCCAGCTCCTTCAGGATATCTCTTTGGAGTCTGGTGAAGTGACATAGGTAATTCAGCGAGCATAGCAAAGGTCGCTGAGGAAAACATCCGCTTACCGTGCCTATCCATGGTCCTAGAGTCCTTATTAGGAGGCTGGACATGCAGGGCAGGATCTGCAAGCTCCTTTTTGGTGGCCGCAGCCACCACCATGGCATCAGCGGGGACACCCTTGGTAAGGAATTGTTTGTCACTAGGGGCAGTGATAAATTTAGAAGGCCTCCTAGGGACTGGCTCTACAGAGTCAGGAGCTGCCCACGCCTTCGTGCAATAACCTGCATAAGGGGTCGAAGGCGGAGACACCCAGGAGGTGGAGGGCCGAGATCCAAACGCCTCTAGGTATACTGACTCATCCTCAGAGGGATTGTTGGTGGGCCAGTTTCACCTCTGTTTCAGAAGTTCTAGGATGTCTGAGAAGGAGACATCCTCAGGTGGGGATCTAGGGTATCCCTCTGACTCATCAAAGTCAGTATCCGAAGTGACAGACTCGGGGGAGTCTACATGCTTCCTCTTACAAGTCCTCTTCCTAGGAGGATCTCCCGAAACATCAGGAGAATCCTCGGAAGAGGGGAAAATTCCCAATGGGGAAACCTGAGGCGGAGGATCTCTGGGTCCTGTAGCAAGAGAAGTGGCAGAGATGTCAACAGGTACTATAGAGGGAGGAGCTACGGGAACAGACTGCTGACTGATACCAGTGGCCAGTACACTCTTCATCACCTCGAATGCTCCCCTCCCAGGCAGGTCCGAGAGAACCCGCTCCGAAGAGCTAGGAACTCCAGGGACCACCGAAAGGGAAGTCTCCGAGGCAGATGTCGGAGCCGAGCTCACCAAGGCTGAGGCTCCAAGGGTTGGGAGGGTAGCCTAATGGTTAAGGTGTTTGTCATACAAACACAAGGTACACGGTTTGAATCTCACAGGGGATAATTGGCTAGGCTTAAAATGGCTTGCAAGGGCAGTTAGCCTAGTACTAATCTATGAATCTATGAATCTATGAATCAAAAGCCAGAATCGGCTCCAGCCGGAGCCGATCTCGACTCAGTACGAGTCGGAGCCGAGGCCGCAGGCTTAGAAACAGAAGCCTGGGCCTTGGCAGGTTTTGTTGATTTTGGTGGAGCCGACTTAGCCGGAGAGCCCTCCGGCTTAAGAAGGCCCCTAAGAATCAACTTATTACGTCTCTCCTGCAGGACTCTCTGGCTGAAGGAGTGACAAATAGCACAGGAGTCCTGCAGGTGAAGAGGGCCCAGACAATACAGGCAAGAAGTGTGACCGTCTGTCAGAGACATCTTCTGACAGCACGAGTCACACTTCTTAAAACCTGAGACCCTCTCCTTAGACATGGTGCCGAAAAACACAACACACAGACACACCAGTCAAAATTAAATTAAACAAAATACCAAGAGGTATTCTATAAAAAACCAACACACACACCCTAACAGGGGGGGGATGGGATAGGGAAAATTAACTAACAAAAAATTAAAAGAGACAGGGAATTTCTGTCAGAAAGGGCAGAAAAATAAATTTAAACTATCAATAAACTAGTTTTAGACTAAAAGGGGCTTGAAAAATCACAAATGTGAACAACTTACCAGGAGCTGGTAAAAAGAAGACCTCCTAAGCGAAGCGGCAAACGAGATCTGGGTACTTACCGCCTTGCATCATGGGATATGGGGCTGCCTCGAGCTGGTAAAAGGAGTTCTCGAGCTAAAGCAAGTGCCGAGTCGGAGCCGAGGATCGGCTCCGAACCCATCAAGCAAGAATGAAGGCGAGATTGACAACTTAACATTTAAAGTTAATTTGCCACCTTTCCATCCTGTAAAATATTTCTTTGTATTCTTGCAAATTTGCTTACATCTGACACTGACTTTGCAGAATGCCCCAGACTCCCCTCATCCCTGCATTTTAAGTCTGTGCCTCATAAAATCTGCAGTTTTCTGACAAATCAGTGTGGACCACAGTCACTAAAGGGGGGTGGCTGTGGATAAAAGCAACTTACCCTCTTGTTGTTTGCGCATTTTTGAACTCTAACCTTCTTAGAAGACTAGTGTGCATTTGTATAAAACAAATTGGAATATTTATTCTGTGGCTACTGTTTATGTGAAACAAAGCCAAAACCATCCCTGATTTTAAAGAATGTCCCCTGACTCCTCCATATTTTTGTTCTCTTCCTCATAACATCTGTGGTTCTCTGGCAAATCATGGAGGATAACAATCACTAAATGATAGATTGCATTTTTCAGACTTCATAGCATTCAGAAAATGTATGTCAGTGGAAAAAAATGCCAGACAAATCCACAATACTTCAAATTGATGAACTCCACCTTCCCTATCCACAACCCCAAGACAGCCCCTTCTCAATCTAACCCCACAGTAAAATTCCTATATAAAGGAGGTGGACAAAGGACTACCAAGAAAAAGAAATAATAAAACCTTTCCTACTTGGTCACTGGAGGACAACAGACTTGCTAAAAAAAAGGCGGAGGGGGTTAACCACATATAGACAGACAACACAGATCTACAGTTATATCCAGTTCATATCCAAAATCTTCTCCGTCTGATTTCAACCTGCAGGACAGCGTCCCCTGGAAGGATCTACAAAAGGATTTTATGCAACATGGTGGAGCCAAAGGAAGCCCTGGACCTAGACTGAAAGTCCAGCTTTTAGCGGGAAACAAAGGTGTGAGAGGCCACCCAAGTAACTACTGCACACACACACAATAAAGGAGCTCTAGAGAAAAAAGCTGCAGGAGTAGCCATGCCTCTAGTGGAGTGACCTTTAGGTTTATCAAACAGTCTTACCACTCAAGGCATAATCAAATGAAATACTGTTGGACAGCCACTTGGCTAACATAACTTTAGAAGAGGACTAACCACTTCGGATTTTAAAAAGGAAAAAAAAAACTATTTTCTAAAAGACTTTGTCCTGTCAACATAAAATTTCAACTGTCTATGCACATCCAAACAATGCAGCAAGTATTCACCCTTGTTCGAAAACTTAGAAAAAAAAATACAGGCAAAGGAAGAGACCAATTCAAATTATTCTCAGTGGCCACCTTAGGAAGAAAAAAAGGGTTCATGCGAAAGATGACCCTATTTTTGTGGAAACCAAATATGAAGGAATGGCAGCTAGAGCTTGCAGCTTGGATACTCTTCTGGCCAAGGTAACAACTACCAGGAAAGAAAAAATCTTCCAAGATAACTTTAGATCTGACACAGCAAGGGGGCTTGCAAAGACTGTAACATGAAAGGTAAATCCCACAGAGGGACAAGGTCCCAGACAAGAGGGAAAAAAAATAAATGTGCCTTTAAGAAATGCTTTGGCAATTTTCAGACTAGCCAAGAGAACTATGTGCCTGCCAACATTATAATTCGATATGGCTGCCAGTTGCAACTTAATTGTAGAATACAGCCCATTTTAAGCAACTCAGCAAGAAAATCTAAAGCCATCTCTTAAGGTAGCGGAAAAGGGATCAAACCCCCCAAAGGCCATCCCAAACCATAAAGTGCTTCCATTTACTAACATACACTTTCCTAGTAAACAACTTATGGGAACAGGACAAACTATGGTCAATGCTGTCAGATAGCATGGGATTTCTAGACATCAAGGAAATTGGAGAAACCATGTGATTAACTTGAGGGACTGAAGTCTGGGTGGATCCAGACCAGCTGGATGAGAAATAAAATCCAGACTAGGATCCAGAACCCAAGGAGGGTGCATCTCAGAAAAGGCCACAGAAAGGGGAACCACACCTGAAGAGGCCAGAAAGGCTCTATGAGGATCCCTGTCAGTCTGCAAGGGGATGCCTTATGAAGAAACTTGATCATCAGGGGGACTGGAGGATATGCATATAAGAGACCCAGGGGCCAATCATACAGGAGCACATCTCTGGATGACTGCCCTTGAGGAGGAACTATGGCATAATAGCTGTTGCATTTGGTGTTGGAGGCCAAGCATACAGGAGCACATCTCTGGATGACTGCCCCTGAGGAGGAACTATGGCATAATAGCTGTTGCATTTGGTGTTGGCGGGCGAAGCAAATAAGTCACAATATGGCGTGTGTCAGAGAGCCACAAAATCCAAGCCTCTACCCTCGTAAGAAGAATATTCCTGCTCAGACTGTTTTGCCAGAATGTTGGTCCTGCAAGGTATGTGCACTGCAAACAGAAACCGCTGAGAGGAGGTCTGCTATTGCCAAACCCTCATGCCCTCTCAACACGGAGGATAAGAATAAATTCCCCCTTGTTTGTTCAGACACCACACAAAGGACATATCCTCCATCCCAACTGACGTCACACCACTGGGAAAGATAAAGTACAGTTTTGTACCTACCATAAATGTAGATGTTCGAAGATCCACATTGCTGCAATCCTTACACTTGGGTAGTCCGCTGTCCTCGGTCGGCCCGAATATCAAAGTATTAGGCTGACGTCGGTCAAGGCGCATAAGACTGACATCAGGTCGTCAGGGTACAAATGCGCATGACCGACGTCATATCCTCAATCTTTTCTTGCCCCAGATGTCAGAAGACCCTAAAAAGAAAGGTCAAAACCAAAAGACAGCAAAAAACAACCAACCACCCTAGTACTAATCATATGTACAATATATACAATATCCACAATATGTACAACCCAAACCACACAACCGCCTCTAACTACAGAGGGGAAGGAGGGAGGGTAAATTGGACTGCAGCAATGTGGATCTTCGAACATCTACATTTATGGTAGGTACAAAACTGTACTATGTTCTTCATCTCACATTGCTGCAGTCCTTACACTTGGGTAGAATCCCAAAGCAGAGGTAAGGGAGGATGGCAAAACTATAAAGCAGTAGGAGCTGCCAAAATGCCCTGTAAAATTGCAGTAGCAAAACCAGCCCTAGATTTAGAGTAAAGTGGAAGGTGGTAATGCTTAGAGAAAGTATGCACTGAACTCCAAGTAGCTGCCTCCAAAATATCTTTAGTTGCCACCCCCCTTAAAAAAGCTGTAGAAGTGGCAGTAGCCCTAGTGGAATGAGGCCTAATCCCAGCTGGAATCTCCTTACCATGATGGGAATAACAGAAAGCAATACAAAACCCAATCCACTTAGAAATAGTTTGTTTTGACACAGGCTTGCCCTGAGAACCCAAAGCAAATGAAACAAATAACTGCTGAGACTGCCTGAACCCTTTAGTTCTGCTCAAATAATATCGCAACTGCCTGTGTATATCCAAAGTGTGCAAAATCTTTTCCCCTTTATTTTGGGGGTTTGCATAAAAAGTAGGCAAATAAATAGTTTGGTTTAAAGCCACACTAGAAACCACTTTAGGCATAAAGGAAGGATTAGTACGCAAAGATACCCTATCCTTATGGAAAATTAAGAAAGGCTCAACCGCCATAAGGGCCTGTAATTCAGAAACCCTTCTTGCAGAGGTAATGGCCAACAAAAAAGCAGTCTTCCATGATAAATATTTCAACTCAGCCATAGCTGCAGGCTCAAAAGGTTGTAGAGTGAGTTTCTCCAACACAAAATTGAGATCCCAAGCAGGAGTAGGAGCTCTCCGTGGGGGTCTTATATTCTTTGCCCCTCTAAGGAATTGCTTAAACAAAGGATGAGAAAACAATGGTGGGTCATAGTCATAGTGAGCAGAAATTGCTGCAGCATGAACCTTAATAGAAGAGAAGGACAAACCTTTGTCCAGTAACTCAGTAAGATATTGAAGAGCCACACTTAAATTAGGCTTAGAAACATCAAATTCCTTTGCTGTACTCCAAAATAAAAATCTCTTCCATTTATCTGCGTACACTTTCCTTGTACTAGGCCTTCTGGCCTCCAAAATAACATTCAAAACTTGCTGTGGAAGCTGAGACCCTTCAGGGTTTAAAACAGAATATGCCAGGCTGTTAGGTGAAGAGAGTGAAGTTTGACATTGAGTAAATGATTGTTCTCCTGAGACAGCAGGTGTGGAATCGAAGGTAAAGGCCATGGAGGCTCCCGTACCAGACTTCTCAGTAATGGGTACCAGTGCTGTCGAGGCCAATCTGGAGCTATTAAAGTCATCTTTGGCTTGTCCTGTCTGACCTTCAGGAGTACCTTTGGGAGGAGAGGCAGAGGTGGAAAGGCATACACATGAAGATTGCTCCAATTGAAGGAAAGAGCATCCACTTTCCAAGCTGTGGGATGAAACCTTTTTGTGCAAAACTTTGGCAGCTGGTAGTTTAGTGGAGAAGCGAACAGATCTATGTCTGGAGTTCCCCATAACACTGTCAATTCCTGAAATACATGAGGATCCAATTTCCACTCATGGGGATCCATAATTTGTCTGCTCAACACATCTGCTAAGGAGTTCTGTGCTCCCGGCAGAAACCTTGCCTGAAGATTCAGCTGTAAACTGAGAGCAGTCTCCCACAAAATCATTGCTTGTCTGCATAGAGGATAAGAATGTGTTCCCCCTTGCTTGTTGATGTACCACATGACAGTTGTGTTGTCTGTTAGAACCAACACCTGCCCTGGAAGAAGTAAATCCTTGAAAGCTATTAATGCAAATTGGACTGCTAACATCTCCTTCAAGTTGATATGTAGATGTTGAAGTCTGGCAGGCCACGTGTCTTGTACCCACTTTCCGTTTAGATGAGCTCCCCAAGCTTTGTCTGAGGCATCTGTCGTTAGAATCTGACTCGCCTCTGGCCGGGTCACAGAGAGTCCCTTGTTTAGGTGACATTCCTGAGCCCACCACAAAAATTCCTTTTGAATGCAAGGTATTATCTGAATGACAGTGTCCATATCTTGGCAGTGCTGTGTCCATACATTTTTGAGATACCATTGTAGCTTCCTCATATGCAGTTTGGCATCGGGAAGCACCAGAATACATGATGCCATGAACCCCAAGGCTTGAAGGACTGTCCTTGCAGTCAGCCTGGACTGATGAGACAATTGATGGAAGTAAAGAGAAAGATTCTGTTGTTTGTCCGGGGTCAAAAAGGCCATCTGGGATGCTGTATTCAGTCTCACACCCAGAAAGCACATGTCCTGAGAGGGTACTAGACTGGACTTTATTTCGTTCACAGAATACCCCAGGCATCTTAGCACTGCTATCACATATTGTAAATGATGAAGAAGTTCGTCCTTTCCTTGGGCCAGAATCAGGCAATCATCCAAATAAGGATAGATCTGTATTCCTCTTAGCCTGAAGAAAGCTATCACTGGAGCCAGAACCTTCGTGAACACTCTGGGTGCAGTAGATAAGCCAAAGGGCAATGCAGAGAACTGATAATGAGAAGTCCCAGCCCGAAAACGCAGATACTTCCTGCAACTTAGCCTGATAGGAACATGAAGGTAAGCCTCCTTGAGATCCAGAGTCACCATCCAGTGATCTTTGCCCAGCAGAGGTAAAAGCTGTTGTAACGTCAACATTTTGAACTTGGGAATGTCCAGATAAGTGTTGAGGATAGATAAATCCAAAATTGGTCTCCACGTGTTCCCCTTCTTTGGTACTAGGAACAGGCGAGAATAAAATCCTAGGCCCACTTCTGGCAGAGGGACCGGTTGTATGGCCCCTATTTGGAGCAGCAGAGAAATTTGTTTGTGAGCCTCTAGTCTTTGCTGAGGAGGAACGTCCGGCATGCCTTTGAAAGGAGGCAAGGTATGGAAATAAAACCTGTAACCTTGGTGTATGATATCCAATACCCATCTGTCTTGGGTAATCAAACTCCAGTTTTCCTTGAAGAGTGCCAACCTTCCTCCCAAAGGTGCTGCCAGGCAAGAAGGATCTGGCAGCTGAAAAGGTAGGTCATTGGGCCTGTTTACGAAAGGACTGGCCCCTGCCCTCACCAAGATTGTGCAGGAGAACTCCCTGTTCTAGGTCTGAAGGAGCTCTGAGCTCTGCCCCTACCACGCCTAGATCTACCCCTAGACTGTGAATCATAAGAAGGGTCGTCCACCCCTTAGCAGGCCAATTCCTACTAAACTTCGGAGGCTGGACTTGCAAAAAATCTTTAACAGCCTGCATAGACTTAGCCTTATCTTCCATTTTCTTCAAGACTGACTCCACAGGTGAACCAAACAACACATCAGACTGCAAAGGAGCATCCAAAATCCTTGTCTTAACATGGTCAGATAAATTCTGATCCCTCAGCCAGGCGTGCCTGCGAAGAACTGACCCAGTGGCAGCCACCCTAGACGAGGCTTGTACAGCATCAAAACCACATTGTAAAGAATGCTTACCCACCTGTTCAGAGACATGTACCAAATCTTGTAATTCTTTACACTCAATGCCTTCCGCCAGAGCATCCACCTTAGACTTCAATTGAGAAAGAAGATAGTTTTGATATTTCAACATGTGAAACTGGCAATTCAAAGCCCTCATAGCTAAGGTGGAAGAAGTATAGACTTTCTTTCCCCATCTATCCAAAGCTCTGGCCTCTTTATCTGGAGGAACCGGATTTTTTACAACAGAGGCCTTGACACCCTTAGGTCCCTGACTAACAGTTTCTGGGTCCACCCTAGGACTCTTATAAAGATATTTATGAGCCTCAGGTACCCTGTAATACCTATCCGGCTTAACAGGAGCAGGAGGCAAAGAATCAGGATTAAGTGAAGCCTCTGCAAACACATCTTCCACAACATCCAGAACAGGTGGTATAGCCAAAGGCCTATGTTGGGGTAAAAGCAAAAATTCCCTAAGCCTTTTCCTGGAATCAGAGAAGTCCTGACCTTCCCACTTAAAATGTTCCCTCATGGAATGAAGAGTCTCTGAAAAAGAAAAATCCTCTGGAGGAGAAGCAGAAGGAGTTGAATCATCTGCATCAGAATCTGAATAAGGAGAGTACTCCTGCAAGTCTTCAGCCGAAGACTCTGAAATATCTGAAGCCTGCTCAAAACTCCCCAACTCTGGTTCCACCCTAGGCCTCTTATCAGGAGGGGGCAAAGAACCTCTAATCAAAGTAATTAAATCTTCTGCCATTTTAAGCATGTGCTTCTTGGGCACAGATCCTGAAGAACTAGGAGTGACACCCACAGAAGCTAAACCTGGCCTGCCTCTGGGAGAAGCCTTGGAAACAGAAGGAGAGGGCCTAACCACCCTAGGAATGGAGGGGACTACAGTAACTTAAGAAGCCCCTTCAGCCTGACCTGCCTCCTGAGAGGCCACATCCTGCAAAATCAAAGTCTCTCCCTGGGACTCCAGAGAAGCCTCCGGTGGAACCACCGGTTCCACTGACGCCTCTAAAGAACCGGCGTCCGGTACGGACGACTCTTCCTGCTTGGGTTTAGCTGCTTTGTCTTTGCGCTTCTTCGAAGAAGCGGGCGTCGGAGCATCCGACGGCATCTTATAATTGCACCGCTTCCCGAAGACCAACCTGGCACAATCTAACCTTCGCTTAATAGTGCGCTTATTGAACCTAGCAGAAAAGCGACACCCAACAATGTCGTGCTCAGGCCCCAAACAAGGAATACACAAAGTATGATAATCTCTATGCGGTATCTGTTTCGCACAAGAAATACAGTTATTCACTTTTTCTGACATCCGGTAAACCACTGAGGCAAGAAAAACTAAAATATTCCCCAACGGGGTACTTAGCCAACTTTGACTCGGTCTGAAACTCCGACTTCGAAAAATTTCAGAACGCCGAACGGCACTTGCAACGCTGCTTCTGCATCGGACCATGCGGCAAAAAAGACTGAGGATATGACGTCGGTCATGCGCATTTGTACCCTGACGACCTGATGTCAGTCTTATGCGCCTTGACCGACGTCAGCCTAATACTTTGATATTCGGGCCGACCGAGGACAGCGGACTACCCAAGTGTAAGGACTGCAGCAATGTGAGATGAAGAACATCCTGAATGGCCTTGCAAAGCAAAGATGACAGCCCTCATCTCCTTAACACTGATGTGAACATCAGCCTCCATGGCAAACTAAGACCCATGAACCATCCTTCCTTCGAAATGCCCCTCCACCTGAGAATGGAGGCATCTGTGTTAACAGTGCCTGATGGAAGGGGAAGAATGAACAGGATTCCACTGGTCACCAAATGTGCATGTAACCACCAATGAATGTGATCGCTGCAAACCTTCGTCAGCC
Source organism: Protopterus annectens (assembly GCF_019279795.1). Taxonomy (NCBI): domain Eukaryota; kingdom Metazoa; phylum Chordata; order Ceratodontiformes; family Protopteridae; genus Protopterus; species Protopterus annectens. Next base: position 166,372,801 of record NC_056746.1, on the reverse strand, counting down.
TGATGGGAAAGACCATTGGATGAGCAAAAAAAGGACAACTGCACTGTGAGAGTCCACTGCAGAAACCTCATGTGGTACCTCTCTAAGGGGACCAGCCCTACGGAAGCTGCCATGTGGCTCAAAGATTTCAGAACAGCATGTGCTGGTGGTTTTGCATAAGCAAGCATGGATACTGCCAGGGATTGAAGGCCAATTACTCTAGAACGCAGGAGCTTGGCAATCTGGAAACCAGTATCCATGCGGCAGCCTATGAATTCCAATATCTGGACAGAGTGTAGACTTGACTTCTGATAACTGACAGTTATCCCTAAATTACATCACAAATGTAGTAAGGCATCCCCGGTTGTGATCAGAGTCACTCTCGAGGGGAGAGTGAGGAGCCAATCATTCAGGTATGGAAAGACTTGAAATACCTGCAAATGGAGCCAGGATGCCACCACTGCCATACACTTGGTGAACACTCAAGGGGCGGTGGTGAAACCGAATGTCAAGACTCTGAATTGATGATTGGCCCCCAGATGGAAGCACAGGAAAGTACAGTTGTGTAAAAGCTTATCATAATGGTAGATGTCCTTCTCTTCACTGTTGCAGTATTCATTATGTTAGGGATCACCTGCCAATGGCAGCCTGACATCCAGCCAGTATACCAAAGCCTTTAGGTTGCTTTAAGGTACGTCATACATCAAGCGTATACTCCTTGCATATTGTACAGCATAAAGGTGACATCCAGACGCATCAGCCTCATAGTCCCAAGTAGGAACACCAGTCCAAAGAGAAAAGAGGTATTCATTCAGAAAAGAAATGGACCAGGACAGGAAGGAGAGAGAGAAAGTGAATACTGCAACAGTGAAGAGAAGGACAATTACCATTATGGTAAGATTTTACACAACTGTACTATGTCCTTACATTTCACTGGTGCAGTATTCATTACACTAGGGTGAGTGGCAAAGCTCAAGGAGGAGGATGGAGGAAGAATCAGAGTCAGCGAAGAAGTCATGAAGGATGGGCCTAGCAAAACCAGCTCAAGCTCTGATAATTCCATCCAACTTTTAGAGCTTCGCAAATTTATTCACAGAAGTCCAGGTAGCAGCCTGAAGAATAGAGTTAGTATCCAAACCCTTGACAAAAAAGCACCAGAAGAAGCCACAGCTCTAGTAGAATGAGCCTTAGAGTAAGGAAGGCTCTTACCATGAAAGAATAATGAAAATAAAGAAGTTATGTACTTATAACGTTCATGTGAGTTGTTCATCTCGCCTTCATTCTTTACTGATGGATTTGGAGCCAATCCCTAGGCTCCGAGTTGGCACCTACTGCAAAGCTTGAGGATTTCAAGTAGCTCGAGTTGAGGCCAAGTCCCTATCTCATGATGTACCCTGAGTTACCTCAGATCTTGTTTGCTGCGTAAAATACCATATGCCATTCTATAACTCCATAAGAGAGAAAGCATGGAAGGGTTGAGTGACTAGGAAGGATCTAGCATCATGGTCTTCTGAAAGCGCAGGAGGGGGTAGGAGGGAGTGACGTAAGAATGAAGGCGAGATGAACAACTCGCATGGAACGTTGTGACAAGTACATAACTTCTTTATGTGAAGTTGTTCTATCTTGCCGTTTATTCTTTAATGATGGGTAGAGTCCCAAGCACAATCAACCTCGGGTGGCTCACGGGAGTATATTTCTCAGGCCCATGGATCCAAAGGAGGCCCTGTCACCTTTGTGATGAGTAATAAAGGTATGAGGTTTTGATCAAGTGGCTGCTGCGCAAATGTCATTACTAGGAAGTCTGGCAGAAAAGGCAGATGTAGAAACTGCTCTGGTTGAGACAGCTTTAATTTTATGCTGCAAAGGCATATTGGCAGCTAAATAAGCAAAGGTGATACAATCAGATAACCATTTAGACAGAGTTGTTTTAGCCACTGGCATACCCTTCCTGGAATCTGAGAATGAAACAAAAGCTGGTCTGATTTCCTGAAATCTTTTGTTCTATCCAAATAAAATCTGAGCTGTTTGTGAACATCAAGTTTGTGCAGCATGTTACTCTAAATTGTTGGAATGATTGGGGAAGAAAATTGGCAAGTCAATAATTTGGTTGAGATTAGTTTCAGTGCAAACTCTGGGTAAGAAAAAGGGGTTTGTTCGAAGTGAGACTCTGTCAGCATGGAAAATCAAATAAGGAGGCTTAATGGATAAGGCCTGAAGCTCTGACACACTGTGGGCAGAATAGCCACTAAAAAGATTGTTTTCCATGACAAAAATTTGAGGTCACATGAGGAAGCTAGTTCAAATGGCGGAAGAATTATGCGGGAAAGCATAAACTTTAGATTCCATGGAGAATAGGGAGATTTCACAGGTGGTCTGATATGAAAGGTCCCTTTGAGAAAGGCTTTGGATAATTTGAGAGACATAATATTCAGTCCTTCAAATCCCAGATGAAAGTTAGAAATGGCAGCTAGTTGAACACGGACTGTTGCTGCTGCAGCTCCTTTATTGAATATTATGGTTAAGAAATCTAGAATAGAGGCCATAAGGGCTTGGTAAGGATTAATACTGTTTTTAGAGGCCCATATAGAAATTTTTTTCTATTTGCTGAGGTACAGCTTCCTCGTAGAGGATTTATGAGATGACAGGATAATTTGCTTCGTCTCATTGGAAAGGTTATGGAAACTTGCTATGATGGGAATTGGAGCAGCCAAGCTGTCAGCTGCAGGGACTGCAGAGAGGGATGAAGTTCCCCCAATGAGTGCATCAGGTCTGGAACTGGGTCCAGAATCCAGGGGTCCTCCAAAAGATAAAGTTGAAGGAAAGGGGAACAAAATCTGAAGAGGCCAATAGGGAACTATTAGAATGATGATTCTTCCCAGGGCTTTGGATTTCTGTAATACCTTTGGTATCAATGGGATTGGTGGGAATGCATAGAGGAGACCCGGGGGCCAATCGTGAACAAGTGTGTCCCTTGGTGCTTCTCCTGGAGGGGAAATCAGGGCAAAGAAGCTTCTGCATTTGGTGTTCATGTGACTGGCAAAAAGGTCGCAGGAAGGCTAGCCCCACCTGCAGAATATCCTGTTTGCTATTTCCATCTTGAGGGGACCACTCATGGGGCAATAAAATTGCTCTGCTCAACTTGTCTGCTATCACGTTGGATTTCCGCAGGATGTGCATTACTAACAGAAAGTGCTGGGTGAAAATAGCCCCCTGCCATACTCTGAGGGCCTCGCGACAAAGGGGGTAAGATCTGGTTCCTCCTTATTTGTTCAAATACAAGACCACTGACATGTTGTCCGTCTGAATCGCAATCGTACCCAGAGTAAGAGAGTCCTGGAAGTACTGCTCTTATCTCTAGGACACTGATATGCAGATGTGTCTCTTGATCGGTCCGTGTGCCTTGGGCTGTCTTTCCTTGAAAATGCCCCCCCACCCTATCAGGGAAGCGTCCATGGTCACTGTGGCCACTGGAGGGGGTAGCACAAATGGGCATCCTATCGTAAACATCAAGTGAGGTCAACCACCACTGAAGATCCTTTTTGCAGGAATTTGTGATCATTATCATGTGAGACATGGGAAGCTCTTGGCAAGACCATTGAGTGGACAACAGCCATTATAGTACCCCTCATGTGCATACAACCTAGTGGTATGTCTAGAATTGCTGCTGCCATCATACCTAATAATTTCAGAACTTCTGACGCTGGTGCTTTGTTTTCGGATATTAGAATGCGGACATGGTGACGGAGAAGTAAGACTCTTTCTTACTGGAAGTCTTAGAGTAGTGGTGTCCAGTTCTGCTCCGATAAAGATGACATAGTGCGATGGCAAGTAGGCAGATTTTTCTGAGTTTATTGTAATGCCCAGCTGATTGCAGAGTGACAGAGTGGACTCCCCTGGCCTGAATGAGTTGATGCCTGGTGGTGGCGGTAAGAAGCCAACAGTCAAGGTACGGAAACACCTGGAATCCTAAACGTCTCAGGTGAGCCATGACCACTGCCATGCATTTGGTGAACACTCTGGGGGTTGTAGTGAGACCAAAGGTCAGGGCTTGAAACTGGTAATGATTGGCTCCCAGCAGGAAGCGCAGATGATCCCTGGATGGCCTGGCCATTTATATGTGGTAGTATGCATCCTGGAGCTCTATCGAGAACATCAAATTGTCTTTCCCTAAGAAGGGAAGTATCGACTGAAGCGTGACCATCCGAAACTTCTCTTTCTTTACAGATTTGTTTAGTCTGCTGAGGTCCAATAACGGCAGGCTGTCTTTTTGCAACTAAAAAGAATCTTGAGTAAGTTCTGGATCCTGTCTGGTCTGCTGGGACTGGTTGGATGACTCTTTCTTAGCAACGTCTGGATCTCTACTGTTGCTTGTTCCCTGTAACTGGGTGGAACGTCAGGGATTTTTCTTGTCTGTGGAGGGGGTGTGGTGAATGAGATCAAGTATCCTCTGGAAATTATACTTTGTACCCAGCTGTCGTTTGTTTTCAGCCAAGCATCTGGATACAAAGATAAGTGACACCTGACTGCCTCCAGAGCAGGACTGTCAGGCCTCCTTTTCAGGACTGCTGGTAGGGCTTCCTAAAGAAGTGATCTCTTGTCACCCTGGTGTTGCGGACCCCCTCCGCGAGGGCTGCATCTTCCATTATTGCCCCCTCCTCTGGCCCTGGAGTGGGGTTCACCATGCATCTTGAAAGGCTCCTTGGGCTTTTCAGAACCACATTTTCTCTCCCCTTTGACACTTGGGGTACGGTCTGGTAGGGGTGGAAAAATGGACCCGACGGCAGATGGTGTCTTTCCGTCCTGCTCACACCTGGTTAAGGTTTTCTTGACTTTAGGCCCAAAAAGGGACAGGAGTATTCACGAAGGATGACTTGAAGGGCTCCGTGAAGGAAAACAAGTGCATCTAGGAGTGTCTCCTAAGAGCAACTCCTGTACCCGCTGCCCTACTCGTTCCATCAGCTGCATAAGAAATGAGACGCATGGACGAGTTCACTATAGAACAGAGGGTAGCAAGCTGGGTGTCAACTCTGTCTGTAACTCCTGAAGCTACTGTACCCTGACGGGCATCTCCCAGCTCTAAGATTTCTTTGTAGGCTGGTAAAATGGGTTAAATAGTTAAGCGAACAAAGAGTAACAATCGCTGAACTAAACATGCGCCTCCCATATCTATCCATGATCCTGGAGACTCTGTTAGGAGGATGGATAGATGGGGAAGTTTCAGACATTTCCTTTTTGATGGCTGCTGCCACCACCATGGCATCAACTGGCACACCTTTTGTCAAGAAAGATTTATCTAGGGGGGCAGATATGAACTTATTAGGCCTCCTAGGGACAGGCTCCATAGTATCCGAAGACCAGCTGCATCAGTTCATCAAAGGGCAAAGACACCCAAGAGGTGGAGGGCTGAGACCCGAAAGCCTTCAGGAGGGCCGACCCGTCCTCAGTAGGGTTTGTGGACTGCCTGTCACCCCTCTGCCTAATGATTTCCAGTAACTCAGCAAATGAGATATCCGCAGAGTGGGACCGTGGGGTCCCTTCTGATTCATCCAAGTCAGTGTCAGATGTTAATGACTCCTGAGGGGAGTCCAAATGTTTCCTCTTACACAATCTCTTCCTAGGAAACTCCTCAGTGAGGGCTTCTGGGGAGGTCTCAGAAGAGTATGGGCCACCCAGTGGGGCTTACTGAGGCTCTGGGTCTCTGCGCTTAGCAAGGATCTGTGAGGCAGAAGCAGACACAGGCACTTTAGGGGATGAAGAAGCCGGACCCGAAGTTGAGAATGTCTTGGGAGACAACTCTCCTCATGGCTTCGAAGGCACCTCTGCTCTGATGTGAAGGGACCAACGGATCCAAGGAAACAGTCGATACTCCCGGCACTGGGACAGTGGGCTCAGAGCCCAACGTAGGAACCGAGCTCATCCGAGCCGAAGCCCCGATAGGCAAAGTCGGAACTGACAAGTCAGTTTGACTATCCTCCCCGGACCCAACCAGAGAGTGTCGGCTCCTAGAGTCCTCTATCGGGACCAAGGACGTCAGAGTGAACGGAGCCGAAGACACTGGAGCAGGCGTCAGCTCCGAAGGCTCACAACCAGCAAGTCGACTCCTCTGGCTCAGAAGGACCAGTATGGCTCGGAGGAGGAAGACGTATAGCTGGCATATGGATCTTCGGCTCCGAAGCTGCCTGGGTCAGGGCCAATAACAATTTGGCAAAGGCAGGTGCTTGTAGAAGCTTCTACACCACCCGATCCACATCCAAATCAGAAAGGCTAACAGAAAACAGGGATGATCGGACTGATGGTACCGACTGTAGTGGTGATTTAGGCATTTCAGATATCGGTTCCAAAACCGGGGACCGGCTCTGAAAACAAGACAGTCAGCTCCGAGACCTGTGGAGCCGACGTCACAGACTCTCTTGATTTCTTTGATTTTTTTCAAATTCACAGAAGTCTTGGAGGACTTACTAGACCAATCCTGGTCACTCAAGGCCTCCCAAAAGGAAGATTTCAACAAACCCCTGTCAATTAGTTTTCTTTTCCTGTTTTGGAGGACTCTAGAGGAAAATAGAATGGCAAATGGAACATGTTTCCTGCAAGTGCAAGGCACACAAGCAGTAGACACAATTCACATGGCAGTCAGTAACAGACATCTGTTGTTCGCATTTAGGGCATTTTTTTTTAAACCCTGACTTAGGGTGTTTGTCCTTATCAGCCATAACAGAAATGGACACACCCAGCACAGCAAATATAGAATAGTCCTCTAACAAAAAACAGACTAACTTTTAAGCACAGACACACACACAAACACAAGCCTTTTAAACTAAGGCGAACTATAGGTACTGATCAGCCTTCTAATAAAACACAGGCTAACTGTAACCACAAACACAGACACACAAGCCTTTAAAACCAAGGCTAACTATGACTATTAAAAAGCCTTCTAAATAACACACAAGCTTAATATATGCATACACCAAAGTCTAATAATTATGAAATACTCTTGTAGGAAAAAAGTGACAAAAGGTCACTGAAAAGGCACTAAGAAATACAGTATTATGTTAATAACAAATGTGACCAAAAGGGTCAAAGAATAATTTTAATGAAATTTAAATAGGCCTATGAAGAAATGAGGCCAAATATATAATAAAGGAAGCACACAGGGAAGGGAACACTACAGATAAAGCTTTAAAAGCTTATCTAATCTAAATATCTATGTTTTTTAACAATAAACTAGCAACAATTTAAGTAAATATAAAGATATTAAAGTTTTTACTGGCCCGAGCTAGCAAGAAAGTACAGCTGTGTACACTTAGCATAAATGTAGATGTTCGAGTGTATTCACTGTTGCAGTCATTACACTAATCCTGCTGGCAGGCTATCCTCAGTCGGCCTGAATTCCAAAGTCTAGGTCCGGCGTCGGTTGATGTCGTCTCTTCCCTGACGTCAGTGCGCCAGAGGTATAAAAGATGCAGCCGACGCTATTTTCTTCAGTTTTTCTTGCCCCAGATGTCAGGTGCCCCCAAAAGGGTAGGCTAAAAATATGCCAATAAAACATGCATGCACCAAAATATATACCTTCATCTACAAGCAAATACACCACATAGGTTGTATAGGTTAGAGAAAAGCAGATAAGTTGCAGCAAAGACATGGGGGATGGTGGGTAACTTGGGACTGCAACAGTGAATACACTCGAACATCTACATTTATAGTAAGTGTACACAACTGTACTATGTTCTTCGTGTTTCACTGTTGGTCATTACACTTGGGTTGAATCCCAAAGTTAAGGTTGGGAGGCTGGAGCTAAATAGCATTAGGAGCAGCTATGAGGCCCTGCAGAACTGCAGTGGCAAAGCCTGCCCCGGATTTAGAGTAGAGTGGTAAATGGTAGTGCTTTGTAAAGGTGTGCACTGAGCTCCAGGTAGCAGCCTCTAAAATGTCTTTGGTTGGTACTCCCCTGAGGAAGGCTGCTGAAGTGGCTGCTGCTCTGGTTGAATGTGGCCTAATGCCCTTAGGGACTGGCTTGCCATGTTGTGAATAGCAGAAACGAATGCAGTGGCCTAGCCACTTTGAAATAGTCTGCTTTGAGATAGCCTTTCCTTATGATCCTGCAGCATATGCCACTAGAAGTTGCTCTGTCTTTCTGAAAGCTTTGGTTCTGTTCAAGTAGAAGCATAGCTGTCTGTGTATGTCCAAAGAATGCAGAAATCTCTCCCCCTTATTCTGTGGGTTTGGATAAAAAGTAGGCAGATGAATAGTTTGGTTAAGGGCCACACTGGACACTACCTTGGGCATAAATGTTGGGTTTGTTCTCAGAGAAACCCTGTCTGGATAAAAAATGATAAAAGGTTCCACAGCCATGAGCGCCTGTAGCTCTGAGACACGTCTTGCAGAGGTTATTGCTAGGAGCAGAGCTGTTTTCCAAGATAAAAACTTTATATCAACTGTAGCGGCTGGCTCAAAAGGAGGCAGGGTGAGTTTTTCCAAAACATAACTGAGGTCCTATGCAGGTATTGGTGATCTCCTTGGAGGCCTTAAGTTTTTGGCTCCTCTGAGGTACTGTCTTAACAAGGGATGAGAAAAGATTGGTGGCTCTGTATTGTAATGAGCCGGAATGGCAGAGGCATGAATTTTAATTGATGAAAAGGATAGGCCTTTGTCCAGCATCTCAGTTAAGTATTGCAAAATCTGAGGAATGTTTGGTACAGCTGTGTCAATTCCCTGTGCCTGGTTCCAAGCACAGAATCTCTTCCATTTTCCAATACAAGATTTTCTGGTACTAGGCCTTCGGGCCTCCAAAATGACATCCATTACAGCTTTAGTGAGAGGCGCATTTTGTATCACTACATTATCCGCCATGCTGCCAGATTTGAGGTCTTTAATTGGCTGTGCAGGATCCGATTGTTTTGTTGGGATAGTAGAGGAGGTATTTGAGGCAAGGTCCAAGCCGGGCATTGAGACAAGTTCCTTAGGATTGGGTACCAGTGCTGGCGGGGCCAGTCTGGGGCAATCAGTATCATCTTTGGCTTCTCTTGTCTGACCTTTAGGAGTACCTTGGGGAGGAGAGGCAGCGGAGGAAAGGCATATACTGCCAAGATTTTCCAGCTGAAAGATAGGGCGTCCACTTTCCATGCTCGTCTGTGCTAAGTCCTCGTGCAGAATCTTTTTAGTTGGTAGTTGTGAGGAGAGGCAAATAGATCTATATCCGGACATCCCCATTTCCTTGTTATGCTGAAGACTTGTGGATCCAATTTCCACTCGTGGGGATCCATGAGTTTTCTGCTTAGTTCGTCTGGCAGAGTATTTATCTTTCCTGGCAGGAATTGTGCCTGCAGATGTACTTGGCAAGTCCATGCTGTGTTCCACAAAGTCATGGCTAGTCTGCAAAGGGGTTAAGAATGAGTGCCTCCCTGCTTGTTTATATACCACATGACCGTGGTGTTGTCTGTCTATCAGTAGTTGCCCCACAGGAAGTAGGTCCTTGAAGGCTGTCAGGGCATTCTGAACAGCTAGCATCTCTTTTTGATTGACATGTAGATGTATTTGGTTTGCAGACCATGTGCCTTGAATACATCTTCCTGCCATGTGGACCCCCCCAGGCATAATCTGATGCATCCGTTGTTAATGTCTGCCTGGCTGGGGGTAAAGTGAATGGCTGTCCCTTGTTCTGGTGACAAGCCTTTGTCCACCATCGAAACTCCTGTTGCAGGCAGGGCATGAGGGTAATTATTGTTTCCAGGCTGTGGCAATGTTGAGTCCAAACACTTTTTAGGTACCACTGAAGTTTCCTCATATGCAGTCTCGCATATGGAATTAGTAGAATGCAGGATGCTATGAAGTCCAAAGCCTGCAGAATTTTTCTTGCAGATAACTGGGCCTTTGTTGTCTACAGGTTGAAATAGGTAGTCAGTTGCCTTTGTTTGTCTGGCGTGAAATAAGCCATCTGGGCAGTTGTATTTAAGCTTGCACCCAGGTATATTATCTCTTGAGAGGGTACTAGTTTTGATTTCTTTTCGTTGACTGTGTAACCTAGGCCTGTTAGAAATCTCTTTACAGATGCCAGATGCTGTAGTAGAATGTCCTTGTTCTCTGCTTGAATGAGGCAGATAAGTAAGGATATATTTGTATTCCTCTTTGTCTGCAGAATGCAATTACTGGTGCCAGGCATTTTGTGAAGACCCTGGGCGCAGGAGATAAGCCAAAGGGCAGTGCAGAGAATTGGTAGTGCATTGAGCCAGCTTTGAATCTGAAGTATCTTCTGCATGCTTGTCTGATTGGGACATGCAGGTATGCCTCTTTCAGGTCTCAAGAAACAAGCCAAGCCTTCTTGCCCAGCATGGGCAGTAGCTGCTGTAGAGTCAACATCTTGAATTTTGGAACTTCCAGAAAAGTGTTTAGTATAGACAGGTCCAGTATTGGTCTACAGGATTTGTCCTTTCTGGGCACCAAGAAAATTCTCGAGTAAAATCCTTGCCCCTGCTCTTGTGGTACGTGCTGAATGGCCCTCATGTCCATGAGGGCTGTAATTTGTTTTGCGCCTCTGCCCATTGATTGTGTGGCAGGTCTGGCATACCTTTTGCCCTTGGTAGGGTGTGAAAATGGAAACTGTAGCCCCGGGACACTACATTCAAGACCCATTTGTCTTGGGTAATCATTTGCCAATTTGCTGAAGTTTTCCCCCTAGGGGGGCTGTCAAAAGAAAAGCGCTTGGATCTGGCAGAGGAAAGTCATTGGGACTGTTTCCTGTAAGGTTGTGATTTGTCTTCTCCGCTTTTGGAGGTAGGAGCACACCATTGTTTAGGCCTGTATGAGCCTTGGGGCTGAGATCTGCCGCTTTGTGGCCTGTCTGATACTGGAAAGGACCAATTTTTTTGAAGGCCAGTTTCTGCTAAATCTGGGTGGCTGTACCTGTAAAAAAATCCTTAACTGATTGCATGGATTTCGCTTTATCCTCCATTTTCTTTAACACCTCTTCTGCTTTAGCATCAAACAAGTATCATGCTGTAATGGAGCATCTAATACTTTTGCTTTAACATGACCAGGCAGATTCTGTTCCTTTAACTAAGCATGCCTTCTAACAACAGAAAGTACAGTTTTGTACCTACCATAAATGTAGATGTCCGATAGGTATGCATCTGCAGTCCTAACATATGGGTTGTCCTGCCTCAGGCAGCCCTTCGGTCGGCCGGATTCCAAAGTCTGGGTCTGGCCTCGGCTGATGTCGCACTTCACCCAACATCATAGCTGCTGTGGTATAAAGGCATCAGCCAACGCCATTTTCCTCAGTGTTTCTTGCCCCAGATGCCAGGTGCCCTCTAGGAAGGCTAAATTTGGATAAATGCAAATAATTCCAAACAGTAGAGAGCAAAAATTATATATATATATATATATATATATATATATACATATATAAAAAACAAATGCACCATAATAATTTCCCCCAGCTAGCTAAAAGAGGGATAGATTCCCTAGGAATACCACAGAGGGGAAGGAGGGTGGGTAATCCTGACTGCAGATGCATACCTATCGGACATCTACATTTATGGTAGGTACAAAACTGTACTATGTCCTTCAAGGATGCATCTGCAGTCCTAACATATGGGTAGAATACCATAGCCAAACTGGGGGAGGAGGCACTAAGATAAAGATGGTGTAGTCAAGATCCCTTGCAACACAGCAGTTGCAAAACCTGCTCGGGATCTGGAGTATAAAGGGAGGTTATAATGCTTGGCAAATGTATGCACGGAGCTCCAAGTAGCAGCTTCTAAAATGTCTTTGGTAGCCACTCCTCGTAGGAAAGCTGTAGTGGTGGCTGTAGCTCTTGTGGAATGAGGTCTGATATTTTCAGGAGTTGTCTTTTCATGAAAAGAGTAGCAAAATCGGATGCAATTTCCTATCCATTTTGAGATTGTCTGTTTTGAAATTGCTTTTCCTTGCATTCCTGTTGCATATGCTACCAGAAGTTGGTCAGTTTTTCTGTTGGTCTTAGTTCTGTCCAGATAGTAGCGTAATTGTCTGTGCACATCCAAGGTATGTAGCAGTCTTTCCCCCCTGTTCTGTGGGTTGGAGAAGAATGTAGGTAAATGAATCGCTTGGTTCAATGATACTCTGGAGACCACTTTTGGCATAAAGGTAGGGTTGGTTCTCAGAGACACTCTATCCTGATGAAAGATAAAGAAGGGCTGTACTGCCATTAATGCCTGTAATTCAGATACCCTTCTTGCTGAAGTGATTGCTAGCAGGAAAGCAGTTTTCCAAGACAAGAACTGTAAGTCTGTTGTTGCTGCTGGTTCAAAAGGGGGAAGTGTCAACTTTTCCAGCACAAAGTTGAGATCCCATGTAGGTAAAGGTGGTTCCCTTGGAGGCTTTACGTTTTTGATTCCTCTCAAGAACTGTCTGAGTAGAGGATGAGAGAAGACAGGAGGATCCATGTTGTATTCTGCTGAGATTGCTGATGCATGAATCTTAATGGAGGAGTAGGACAGGCCATTGTGGAACAGTTCTGCTATGTATTCCAGAATGTGTGCCATGTTTGCCAATGAGACATTTTCTCCCTTTGCTGCACTCCAAATGAGGTATCTTTTCCATTTGGTTGAATAAGTTTTCCTTGTGGAGGGTCTGCGAGCCTCCAGGATAATGTCCTTAACCCTCTGAGATAAATCTGGGTTATTTTGTTTTATGCAATATTCCAAGCAGCTAGCTGCAGTGTTTTCAAGTTTGGATGTAGGATCTTGTAGTTGTTCTGTGTTAGAAGTAAGGGACATAGAGGTAGAGGCCATGCGTGTGTCCGAGACATGCTTCTCAGTAGCGGGTACCAATGTTGCCTCGGCCAGTCTGGAGCTATCAGGATTACCCTTGGCTGATCCTCTTTGATCTTCAGTAGGACTTTGTATATCAAAGGAAGAGGTGGGAATGCATATGCTGTCAGGTTTTTCCAGCTGAAGGAAAGGGAGTCCACCCTCCAAGCAAGTGGATGGTATGTCCTTGAGCAGAATTTCTTCAATTGGTGGTTGTGTGGGGAGGCGAACAGGTCTATCTCTGGTAGTCCCCATTTCTTTGTTATGATTTTGAAGATATCTGGATGCAGCATCCATTCGTGAGCATCCGTGGTAGTTCTGCTTAAGGTGTCTGCTAGGGAATTCTCTTTTCCTGGTACAAATCTGGCCTGAAGTTGGATGTTGAGATTCAGGGCCACATTCCACAGGTCCATTGCCATCCGGCATAGAGGATATGAGTGTGTACCTCCCTGTTTGTTGATGTACCACATGACTGTGGTATTGTCCGTCCTTATCAGCAGGTGACCTTGTTGAAGGAATGGTTGGAATGCCTGGATTGCATGTTTCACTGCCAGCATCTCTTTTAGATTTATGTGTAGGTTCAGCTGGTCTTGGGTCCATAGGCCTTGTAAGCACTTGTCCACCATGTGTGCCCCCCAGCCTAGGTCTGAGGCGTCCGTGGTGATGGTCTGGATTGGATGAGGTTTGTGGAAAGGCAGTCCTCTGTTCAACTGACAGGCCTGAGCCCACCACTGGAATTCTTGCTTCAGGCATGGAATTATTGGAATCTGGGCTTCTAGACTGTGCTTGTGTTGAGACCATACATTCCTTAGGTACCATTGTAACTTTCTCATATGCAGCCTGGCATGCGGAATCAATATTACGCAGGATGCCATGTAACCCAGGGCTTGCAGGACTTTCCTTGCAGTAAGCTGAGTTTGTGTTGTTAATGTCATGAAATATACTGGTAGTTGCTTTTGTTTTTCTTCTGTGAGAAAAGCCATCTGCGTTGATGTATCCAGTTCTGCACCCAAGAAGGTTATCCTTTGGGATGGTACTAGTCTTGATTTTTGCATGTTGACTGTGTATCCCAAGGCTTGCAACAGTTGTATGACCTTTTCCAAATCTTTTGTTAATTTTGCCTTGTTGTCCGCTTGTATTAGGCAGTCGTCCAGGTATGGGTAAATTTGAATTCCCTGAAGCCTGCAATGAGCAATTACTGATGCCAGGCATTTCGTGAATACTCTGGGCGCAGTAGATAAGCCAAAGGGCAATGCTGAGAATTGATAATGCTCTGATCCTGCAAGAAATCTGAGGTGTCTTCTGCAATCTGGTCATATATGGACGTGCAGGTATGCCTCCTTGAGATCTAGAGTCACCAGCCAAGACTCCTTGCCCAGCATGAGAAGAAGTTGCTGGAGGGTCAGCATTTTGAATTTTGGAGCAATGAGGTATGTGTTCAGAGCGGACAAGTCGAGAATAGGTCTCCATTGATTTTCTTTTCTTGGTACAAGGAAAAGCCTGGAGTAAAATCCTTGGCCTTGTTCCAGAGGCGGTACCTTTTCTATAGCTCTCATCCTTAGTAAGTTGTTGATTTGTCTTAGAGCGTCTGTTTTTTGACTTGGTGGTAGGTTTGGCATTCCTCTCTTTTTTGGTAGAGTGTGGAAGTGAAACCTGTAGCCTTTGTCTATTGTTTGTAAAGTCCATTTGTCTCCTGTAATGTAATGCCAGTTGTTGGAACATAAAGCTAGTTTTCCGCCCAAGGGTGCTTCCAGTTGTTCCCTGGTAGGCGGAATCAGAGCCAAGTCATTGAGTCTGCCCTGTGGAAGTGGTTGTAGTTGAATCTGTGGCAGTACTTCTCTGGTTAGTAGGTTGCCACTGACGTCCCCTGTAGGCACCCCTGGATTGACCTCTGCCTCTTGGGCGTCTATTTCTGCCTCTCTGTGCTCTGGAGGTGTCTGGAAAGGACCAATTCTTCGAAGGCCAATTTCTGCTAAACCTTGGAGGTTGGACCTGTAAGAAATCCTTGACTGTTTGGACAGATTTTGCTTTTTCCTCCACCTTCTTTAGAACCTCCTGTGCAGGGGAGCCAAACAAACTTTGTTTCTCCATAGGAGCATCTAGGAGTTTTGACTTAACATGGTCTGGTAAGGATTGTTCTTTTAACCAGGCATGCCTTCGAATCACTGTTCCAGTCATAGCTGATCTAAAGGAAGCCTCAGGTGCATCATAGCCACATTTTAAGAAATGGTTACTGACCTGCTGAGAGTTATGTACCAAATCCTGAAGGGACTTGCGGTCTATAGGTTTAGGAGAGGACAGTTTTTTATTTAGCTGGTCTAACAAAAATTCCTGGTACTGAATCATGTGAAATTGACAGTTTAAGGCCCTGGCCGAAAGAGTAGCAGAAGTATAAACCTTTTTACCCCATCTCTAATGCTCTAGATTCCCTTTCAGAGGGGAGAGGATTTTTGGCAGAAGCAGCTGCCACAGCTTTAGGGCCCTGTGAAATGGTTTCAGGATCTGCAACAGGAGCCTTATACAAATGATAGTGTGTGTCCGGGACCCTGTAATATCTGTCAGGCTTGGCAGGGGCCGGAGGAAGAGAATCAGGGGCAGTACAGGCATCATTATATGCATCATCAACAACTGTTAGTACTGGAGGAATGGCTAAAGGTCTATGCTGTGGTAAGTATAAGAAAGTCCTTAGCCTTTTCCTTGAATCTGAAAAATCCTGGCCCTGCCATTGAAAGTGTTCCCTCATAGCATGTAAGGTTTCCCCAAAAGAAAATTCTTCAGGAGGGGAGGCAGAAGGAATGGAGTCTTCTGCATCAGAATCCTCATAAGGAGAATATGGGCCTTCCTGAGGGTCTGAGATATCTGAGTCATCCGAGGAATAGTCTGTAGAAACAGGTTCTGGGAGTTCAGTCCTAGGCCTCTTATCTGGAGGAGGTTGAGAGGCCCTGTCTGGGTGAGGTTGGGATCCCCTGATCAAAGAAATGAGATCCTCAGCCAGGCTGAGCATTTGAGAACTAGAAGTAGGCCTGTGTGAGGGGGTTTTAGCAGGTAAGGTCTTAGAAGATTTAGCTGCTTTGGCCCTGGAAAAAGCCTTGATAGACATAGATGCAGGGGGTCTAGCAGCCCCACGTGCAGGGGTAGATGTGTCTAAAGGAATAGTATCTGACAAATCCTGGGTGCTTGCTTCTGTAGGGGCAATTTCAGTAGCCGATTCAACCAAGCTCTGTGAAGCCTCGGCTATCGGAGGCCTGCTTTCGGCCGAAGGAAAACCGAGGACTCGGTTTCAGCCGAAACTGAGACACTCACGGTTGGCCTAACCGTGGTTTCAGCCGAAACCGCGGACCGCGAGTGTCGGTCCTTTTCCTTGCGCTTTTTAGCTAATTGTGTAATCGGAGTCTCCAACGGCATTTTGTATGCAAAAGCGGGACCAAAAAACTCCTCTGCAAACTCCGACCGACGTCTAAGCGTCCGTCGGTTGAAGGAAGCACAGGCTAAACAAGCTGATACTTCGTGGTCCGGGCCTAAACAAGGAAGGCAGTAAGAGTGGAAATCCTTATGAGGTATTTGTTTCCCACAAGTTAAACAATTATTTACTTTGTCTGACATCGGCTGAGGCAAGAAAGAGTCCCCAACGGGGTACTTAGCTTTTTAGAAGTCTTCGGTAGTAGAAATCTCTGGATCTGATCGACCGGCACTTGCGAACAGCTTCTGCTTCGGGCACCGTGCGGCAAGAAAGACTGAGGAAAATGGCGTCGGCTGATGCCTTTATACCACAGCAGCTATGACGTCGGGTGAAGTGCGACATCAGCCGAGGCCAGACCCAGACTTTGGAATCTGGCCGACCGAAGGGCTGCCTGAGGCAGGACAACCCATATGTTAGGACTGCAGATGCATCCTTGAACATCCTGTAACAGCGGCCCTGCAAGAGGCCTCCAGTGAATCATAACCACATTGCAAAGTATGCTTTCCCACTGGTTCAGCTGCATGCAATAAATCCTGCATTTCCTTGTTCTCTGCACATTCAGATTTTGTCAACATTTCCTGTTTAAGCAGTGACATTAAGTATTGCTGATATTTAAGCATATGAAACTGACAATTTAAAGCCCTTACAGCCAGGGTAGCAGAAGTGTAAACTTTTTTCCTCCATCTGTCCAGTGCCCTAGAATCCCTATCAGAGGGGACAGGGTTTTTTGCAGTGGAAGCTTTGACCCCTGTGGGACCCTGAGATATAGTTTCTGGGTCAGCAGCGGGTTTTTATATAGGAATTTATGAGAATTAGGGACCCTGTAGTATCTGTCTGGCTTAGCAGGTGCGGGGGGTAAAGAGTCAGGGGACAGGCCGGACTCTGAAAATACATCATCTACAATGTCTCGAACAGGTGGAATAGCAAGGGGTCTGTGCTGAGGTAGAAGCAGAAAGTCTCTGAGCTTTTTCTTAGATTCTGAGTAATCTTGGCTCTCCCAGTGGAAATGCTCCCTCATGGTATGCAGGGTTTCCCCAAATGAATAATCCTCAGGAGGAGAGGCTGAAGGAAAGGATTCTTCAGCATCAGAATCCTCATAGGGAGGAACAGAGTAGCCCTGTTCAGTAGAGGAATCAGAGGAAATAGAAACCTGATCAGAAGAATCATTTTCTGTCTCTTGCCTAGGCCTCTTATCAGGAGGGGGATGGGAACCCCCTGATCACAGTAATTAAGTTTTCGGCCATTTTAAGCATCTGTTTTTTAGGCAAGGAAGTCTGAGTAGGAGAATGCTGTACTTGTTTCTTTGTCTTTAGAGCTGCTTTAGTCTTTGTCTTTGAAGCTGAAGATGGTTTAACATACAACTTTATAGGTCTGAAGATGCCCTCAGAAGCCGATGCCTGCTCAGCGGCTCCAGACTCATCTGAGGGAATGATTTCAGTGTGTCCAATACCTTGAGTATCCAGAGGCCCAGTCGGCTCCATGTGGGAGTCGGAAGTGGCCTGTGGCTCTGAGGTAGCGGATGCCAGGGGCTGCGAAAGCTCCTCACTGAGAACCGGCGACTGGCCTAACGGAGGCCTCGTCGTCGGTTTTGGACCTCGGATGCCTATCCTTTTCCTTGTTCTTGCGTTTTTTTGTAAACTCTGATCGTCGTCTGTTCCGACGGCATTATATAATTAAACCTTCGGCCAAAGTAATGAAATGCAAAAGCGAACCAACGCTTAATAGTGCGGTGGTTAAATCTAGCACAAAACAGACAGCTAGCAACGTCGTGGTCAGGACCTAGGCAAGGAATACAGTAAGAGTGAAAATCCTTATGAGGTATTTGCTTCCCACAAGAAATACAATTGTTAACTTTTTCTGACATTGGTCTGGAGCAAGAAAAAAGTTTCCTCAATGGGGTACTTAGCTTTAATGAAGACTTCGGTTCTGAAATTCGGATTTGAAAATCTCAGTAGTCGGCCGACCGACACTTGCGAACTGCTTTGGTTTCGGGCACTGCATGGCAAGAAAGACTGAAGAAAATGGTGTCGGCTGCATCTTTTACATCCCTGGCACACTGACATCAGGGAAGAGGCGACAGCAACCGACGCCGGGCCAGGACTTTGGAATTCAGTCTGACTGCGGGTAGCCTGCCAGCAGGATAACCCAAGAGTAATGACTGCAACAGTAAAACACGATGAACATCATCCTCCGATCACTTGCAGCGGCAAACTAGATCTGAGGTAACTCAGGGTGCATCATGGGATAGGGACTTGGCCTCGAGCTACTTGAAATCCTTAAGCTTTGCAGTAGGTGCAGACTCGGCGCCGAGGGATAGTCTCCGAACCCATCAGTAAAGAATGAACGGCGAGCTAAAACAACTTCACATAAATAGATTTAGACTTTCAAGAAGAAATAGTCTGCTTGACACAGTTAATTCTAAGGACCAAGGATAAAAGGAAACAAAGATCAGATTTTCTAATAGTCTTATCCAAATAAACCTTGAGTTGTCTATGAACATCTAATGTGCTCAGCACCTTCTCACTGACAGATTGTGGAACAGGGAAAAAAGTGGGCAAATGAATTAACTGATTACGAGAACTCATTCACCACCTTGGGCATAAAAGGATTACTATGCAAGGACACCCTGTCCTTATGAAACACCAAAAAAGGACAAGGTATAAGGGCCTGAAGCTCAGACACCAGTCTTAGCAGAAGTAAGGACTAACAAGCAGTCTTCCATGAACAATGCTGCAAGGAAACTAAAGCTGCAGGCTCAAAAGGAGCCAGACTCACCTTTTCCAAAACAAAATTGAGATCTCACGGAGGAAGAAAAGACTTCCAGGGAGGTCTAAAAAGAATGCAGCCTTTAAGGAATAGTTTAGCTTCAAATCTAGAAGCCAAAGGAGGAGATAAAGGCAGACAAGCAGAGAGAGCTGATAAGTAGGTCTTAGAAGAAGAGTAAGTCAATCCAGCATTGAGCAATTAATACAGATAAGAGAACCAGGGGAACATCCACAGAAAGTGGATCCAGGTTACAAGAAAGACACGAAACAGAGAACCTCTTCCATTTGGTTAAGTAAGATTTACTGGTACTGGGTTTCCTGGCCTACTGCAGGAGCGTAAGCATGTTCTCAGAAAAAAGGTGTCTACATGGGATCAAAATCTGGGTCTATATCAGCATTTTGAAAATTGAATAGTTCAAATCACTAAGTGTCGAAGTGACATGATTGAACTATTTAATTTTTGAATGCTGAGAAAAAAAAAACGAAAGGGTGTAGGCAGAGGGGCAAACCCCACTGCACCCCCCACACCCCCCGCTACTTAAATATATCAACTCTGAGACGGCACTACATTGAGGTAAATGGAAATCTCTCCTTACGGAGATTTCCGTTTTCACATTAGACGTTCTGCCCTTTCGGCATTCTCGATGCGACAATACCAAATTCCATATTGTCAGCATTCGAGATGCTGATAGAGACCCTCAAAATCCTACCACCCAGTGTCTGTTGAACAGTGGGCTAGTGGGGGATAGATGAGAGATCCCTTACATAGCGTGAGTCGGCCCACTCTGTGAGCTAACTTGTAATGATTGCCCTTGAATAAATGCAGAAGGGGAACCAAAACAGTCTTGGCTAAAATGGAGTCCCCAACAAGATTTTGGTGGTATCCTATTGAAGTTTGAACAGGACTTTTGGAATGAGGGGAAGGGGAGGGAAAGCGTAAAGAAACATCACTTTCCAAGAAAAAGACAGGGCGTCCACCTTACAAAACAGAGGGTCTGGGACTATGGAACAAGAGAGAGGAAGTTATCTGTTCAGAGGGGACGCAAAAAGATCTGTTTGAGGAGTACCCCACAGGTGGGCAACATCCAGAAACAGAACACTGCGAAGCATCCATTCATGGGATTGAGTTAATGACCTGCTCAGAGTGTCTGCCACAATATTTTGACCTCAGGGAATGTAAACTGCCTGAAGACTGGCTTGATACTGGGATAGCTAGCTCCCACAACAGGAGTGCCAAACAGCAAAGATAAGATCTTGCCCCCCCCCCCCCTCCCAATTTGTTTACATACCTCATCACTGAGGTATTGTCTGTAAACACCTTGAGAGGTCTCGGGGAGAAGAAATCCTAAAAAGTCAGCAGAAGAGCTCTCCTTTTCGACACTGATGTGCGCTTTCATTTGAAGAGGCGACCAAACACCCTGCACCTTTAGTGAGCCAAATGCAGCTCCCCATCCCACATCTGAAGCATCTGTGAACAGCTTCTGACAAAGAAGAGGGGGATGAAAGGGGAGCACGGGGTAGGCCTCTTATCAGGAGGGGGATTGGAGCCCCTGATCAAAGTAATTAGGTCTTCGGCCATTTTGAGCATCTGTTTTTTAGGCATGGAAGTCTGAATAGGACAATGCTGTACTTGTGTCTTTGACTTTGAAGCTGAAGATGGCTTAACATATAGTTGTGTAGGTCTGAAGACACCCTCAGAAGCAGATGCCTGCGCAGCAGCTCCGGACCCATCTGAGGGATTGACTTCCGAGTGTCCAATACCTGGAGTTTCCAGAGGCCCAGTCAGCTCCACGTGGGATTTGGTAGCAGCCTGTGGCTCTGAGGTAGCGGGCGCCAGGGGCTGTGAAAGCGCCTCACTGAGAACCGGCGACTGGCCTAGAAGAGGCTTCGTCGTCAGTTTTGGACCTCTGATGCCTATCCTTGTCCTTGCGTTTTTTGTAAACTCCGGTTGTCGGCTGTTCCGCCATTATATAATTAAATCTTCGGCCAAAGTAATGAAATGCAAAATCAAACAGATGCTTGATAGTGCGTTTGTCGAATCTAGCACAAAACCGACAGCTAGCAATGTTGTGATTAGGGCCTAGGCAAGGAATACAGTAAGAGTGAAAATCCTTATGAGGTATTTGCTTTCCACAAGAAATACAATCGTTAACTTTTTCTGACATCAGTCTGGAGCAAGAAAAGTTTCCCCAATGGGGTACTTAGATTTAATGAAGACTTCGGTTCTGAAATTCAGATTTGAAAATCTCAGGAGTCGGCCGACCGGCACTTGCGAACTGCTTTTGCTTCAGGCACCGAGCAGCAGGAAAGACTGGAGAAAATGGCGCCGGCTGCATCTTTTATACCCCTGGCGCACGGATGTCAGGGAAGAGGCGATAGCAACAGACGCCAGACCTAGACTTTGGAATTCTGGCCAACTGCGGGTAGTCTGCCAGCAGGATAACCCAAGAGTAATGACTGCAACAGTGAAACACGATGAACATCCACAAACTTTCTCATGTTGAGTTTGGCCAGAGAAAGCATAGGAATGGTGAAGGCCATGAATCCCAGAGCTGTCAAATTCCCTGGCTGTTACACAAGCAAGAGGAAAAATAGCTTGAAAGAAGGAGACGAGTGTCAAGGCCTTAGAGGCAGGGATGCCAGCATAGGCACCGTCTGGATCCTGTACCCCAGAAAAACATGGTCCTGGGAAGGAGTCAGAAAAGATGTTTTGAAGTTTATTGTGAACCCCAGGCTTTGCAGAAGGGAAATGGTTAAATGAAGATTTTGCATCAAGACCTCAAGAGAGGATTCGTGAAACAGGAGGTCAGCCAAGTTAAGAAAGACTTGGATCCTCTGAAGCCTGCAAAAAGCAATCACAGGAGCGAGGCATTAGTGAATACCCTTGGGGCAGTTGACAGACCAATGGGCAAAGCAGAGAACTGAAAATGCTAGGAAGCAACAGATAAATGTAAAAAAAAAAAAAACTTCCTGAAAAGAGGATGAATAGGGATATGGAGATAAGCATCACTGAGAACCAGAGACACCATATATATGGAAGCAAAAGAGGGAATAAAGTCTGAAGAAACAATATTTGAAAGGAGGGCACCTTCAGAAAAGTGTTTAGATGAAAAAGGTCTAGAATTGATCTGCAGATACCCTCTTTCCTGGGTACTAGAAATATCCTATTGTAACCCCCCCCCCCCCGTTTGGGACACAGGCACCCGAGTCAACAGATTTTGAAAGCACCCCTGGAAAAGGAGGACGGCTGTTCCTGTGGGGGCTGAGGAATTCCCATAAAAGGGGGAAGAGATTTCCAGACCATGAAATACCCCTGGCGGATAATGGGTAGAACCCAGAAATCCTGAGTAATCTTCAGCCAAACAGAGATAGGTGAAGAGAAACAGAAAAGTGGCTGGGAGGAAAAGGATAGTCAGACAGCACCTTGTTTATCAAGAAAAAGACTTCTGAGACACAGAAGTCTGAGTAGCTTTCGCAGGAAGAGCTCACTTTCCACACTTTATAACCTTAGAAAGAGGGTGCGTGTCTGTGAATAAAGGCTGGCTTAGTGGGGTAATTTCTCTGAAATTTAGGCACAAGAGAAACAAACGCGTTTAACTTCCTGTAAAGTCTTGCCCTTATCCTAAAGGGACTTAAAGGAAGCAGCAACTTCGCCTAACAAGTGTTTATTATCTAGAGGGGCATCCAACTTACCCTTAATATCAGGCAAAGTTTGAAGGTGAAGCCAAGAATACCTAATCACGTGTCAAATGCAGCAGCCCTACAGGAAGCATCTGCTGCATCATGACTACACTTGATGGAATGACAAGCTACCTGGGAGGAAGTCTCTAACAGGAAACGGGCAGAAGTTTTTCCTTCAGGGTCTGGAAGATCAGAATTCACCTGACAGGACTAGGAAAACAGAGCCAGCAAGTACCTGGAAATATGGGTTTAATAATTACAAGCCTTAAAAACCAATGTAGCAGAGATACAGACCTTGCCTACCCTTTCCATGATTCTGCTATCTTTATCAGAAGGCAGGAACTTAGGAGAAGGAAGCAACCGAGGGGCAGCAGCAGGACACCCGTACGAGACTTTACAGTCCTCAGGCACCCTACAAAACTTATCAGGTTTCTTGTGTGCAGGGGACTGAGAATTTGGAACCTTAAAAACATTAGAAAAAGCATCCAACAAAGCAGTTAAAACAGGAGGGACAGCAGGTTTGACAGACTCCATTTACAGTAGCTCATAACACCTTTCTTATATTTCAAAAACTTGAACACAATCCCATTTAAAGAACTCCCATCATCCTAGAGATAGTGCCCCCAAAAGAAATCTCTTCAAAGGGAGTATCAAGACTGGATCCATACCCAAAGTAGAGGGACTCTGGGAGGAGTAAGCAAGAGATTCCTCATTTGAATCTGCCGCCTCCTCAGAAGAATCCTGTTCTCAGCATCACTTTAGGGGAGTAGAGGACCAAGAGGGACTGGAACAGAAACTCCCGGAGGAGGTTTTAAAGCCATCAAAGCACTAAACAACCAGAGTGAAGGAATGCCATTTCACTCTGTGGATCGTTAGGAGCTGAGGAAATACATTCAGCTTTGCTTTTTCTTCAATGGGATAGCCACCTCACAAGTTTAGAAGGCTCTTACTGACCTCAAACAGATGACTTATGCAGCCCGAATAAAGAAACTCCAGCTGTACTCTGCTGCAAACCGCTTACTCAGAGGTGATCTCTGCTTGACATACAAGGCCATATCCAACCCAGAACTGATGGATATGCTCCACCTAAAAAAAAAAAAAAACAAATCCCCGAGAGCCACACGGTCTAGGGATATAAACCTTACCACAACGATAAATAGGACATGCTGGAGGGATAGATTCTTGACCCAGAGACTCCCCAGGCTTTGGAACAATATTCCAATATAAATCAGGCAGAGCCCCTCATTAGCACTCTTCAAGAGAAACCTTGACGGGTGGATGGGAAACAGAAAATTTACCCCGGGGATCACTGCAGTGGCTCTGCTGGACAGAGGCGCAGAGAACTTATGGCTCTGCTGGTCAGAGGCACAGGGAACTAATCTAAGGGGGTGGCGAAAGCCAACACACTCTGGCTAGGCTTACTTGGGCAGAGAGCCTAGTACTTACCTATGAACATGACTGAATTTGTCATTAGCTTCTGAATCTCTACTGTTGCCTGCTGTCTCTGATGGAGTGGGAACATCTGGAAAAAGTTTGTGACTGAAATCTGGTACTTCTATAAATAGAATGGTATACAGCCATCTGGATATGACTCAACACTCATGCATCCCAGGTGATGGCCTCAAGCTCCTGGGAGAACAGCCTGACAGCCTCCAGAACAAGACAACCAGGCAACCCCTCAGGATTGCTGGAAGGGCCCTAAGGAGGGAGCTCTGTGAAAGCCATGGTTCTGAGGACTAACCCTGCCCCTAGGACAGGGTCCATTATGGTCCCCCTCCTCACACCACAGGAAGTACCCTCAGAATGAGCATCCTGGAAAGACTGCTGTGGTTTCCTAAAGAAGAGATGTTTGCCCCCCCCCCCAATTCTGAGAAAGTTCACCGAGGGGTAGCAAAGCATACTCTGATGGCAGACAGCATCTTTCCATCTTGTTTGCTTCTAGTAAGAGTGTCTAATCTTCAGCCTAAATGAGTAGTAGCCATCAAATGGGGCATTAATAAATGATAAGCAGTCCAATAAACTGTATAACTGCATCAAATTGCGGCATTTCATAACAATGCCAGTGCCACCTGCTCCTGCTCGAGGCACTCCATCAGATATGTCCCCATACAATGGAAAATATCCCATTATCATCCTCCTCCACAAGGGAGGCCCATCTAAAGATCTCTCTAACTATCTGCTCATTGCCATTCTCTCACCCCTAGCAAAAATCTTGGAGAAATGTATCCATAAGCAGCTCCTAGACCACCTCACTACAAATAACCTCTTATCTAGTTCACAGCATGGCTTCCGTCCAAAACACAGTACCTCCACAGCCCTCATAAGTTTCACTAACTACATCAACCTCCTCAAAAACAATGGACAACTAGTCTCTACTATATTCCTTGATATGTCCAAAGCTTTTGATACGGTATCTCACCAACTACTACGCAACACTCTAGCCTCCTTCAACCTCAACTCTACAGCTCTCAACTGGTTCTTTAGCAACCTTACTAATTGACAACAGGCAACTAAATGGGATAATAAACTCTGCACACTCCTCCCAGTCTCTGCTGGGGTTCCTCAGGGTTCCATTCTTGACCCTCCCCTTTTTATTATATTGAAAAATAGTCTAAACACTGGCACTAAATCAGCTTCTATTATTCAATATGCTGACTATGCTACTCTTATTTGTACTGCTCCTACACCCAAAGAACTCCAAGATAAACTGCAAAAGTCATTTCTAGATATTGAAAATTACCTAAATGAACTTCAACTCATCCTAAACTCAATCAAAACAAAATTAATGATCTTCTCTAACAGGAAATCTAAAGCAAAACCACCTCCTCTCTCCATCTACTCCACTAATGGCACTATAATAGAAACAGATAACCAAAAAACTACTTGGTGTCACAACAGACAACCACCTAACATTCAGTAAACACATCACTCTCAAATAAAGAAACTTCACATCAAACTTGGTGCTCTATATAGGGTCAAACCTTACATTACTCAATATGCCAGACAAGCCACAGCCAGATCCCACCTCCTGTCTACTTCTTCTCTACTGTTCTCAACTTTTCACTAACCTGCACAAGTCTGATTTACATCTACTGGATTCCTGCTATAATAAAATAGCAAAATTTGCTGCTAATATACCCAACAGACCCATCATTGCCTTATTCTTCAAAAATTACACTGGCTTGAATTTCCCAATCTGTTATTGCTCAATCAGCTCACCAATGCCTATTCTGTTATCCACAAACCTGAAAAGTGCCCTGCACTCTCCAACCTAGTGCAACTAAATACCAACCCCAGGACCCTTAGATCATCCGATAAACTTATACTCAAGGTTACAAAGTCCCATAATTACTTCGGTGACTAACTCTTTTCCTTCAAAGTAGCCAAACAGTGGAACCCATTACCCCAAAATATCTTAAACGCAGATAGTCACAGCTTCAAAAAACTCCTATAAGGAATACCTTACTCAACAATGGCTATGCTCCTGCAATACTCCTGGCTCGTTTCTCATGCCTTCGATCAAATGTTTTCTATTCTATTTTCTTGTCTTACTTCTACCACATGAAAATACCACAATGAGTTTCATATTACTGTCTGCAATAAGACTTAATAAATGTAATGTTTTCAGTTTTACATTCTCCTTTTTGTAAATTGTGATTGTTGGCAACTGTCAAGCTTTTTAAATATTGTTTATAAATCTTTTAAAAATTTCTTTAATCTTTTTGTACTATTGTTATGGAGCTCATCTCCCCTGGTCTCTGCTGAAAATTGGGTACTTGCCCAGCTGGACTCTACTCGGTTAACAAATGCAAAATAAATAAATAAGCCTCATGGAAATACTGGCAATAGGCTGCAGAGTGGACAACTGAGTCTGCAGCTTCCTCTGACCTTTGGAGACTATGTCTTAACATTCCCAGACATGTCAGCCACCAGACTGTGCTGAAGCCTTTCCAGGCAGGGCAGGTAGATGAGTGCCTATAAAGTGAATGTCGTTGAGGCATAAGAGCACTTCCCTATCTGGTCCAAAGTCCGAGAGACTCTATTCAGGGGATGGGCTGAGGAACTCTCCTCTGAGATTTCCTTCTCTGTGGCACCTGCCACCATAACTGTATAGACGGCCAGACCTTTAGTCCACCAAAGCCGATTCTTAGGTGGGGCAAAAACTTTGAGCAGCTTTTTAATAATCAGCTACACCATGATGAGTTCCTTTCCTGCACTCCAAGACACCAGATTTGTGTGCACATCAGGAGGAGAAAACACCCAGGGCATGGATGGGCCCACACCAAAGGCCTCCAAAAAAACTGACTCCTCTGGAGAAGGGGCCTCTGTGGTCCACTGCATACCACCCCCCTCTACCCCAGGCATCAATGACTTAATATATATTAGGCCTGTTTTGAAAATTAAATCTAATTGCCTGTCTTAATGTTGCAAGGTAAAGGGCATTTGTAATTTTCAATACTTGCACATGTACATTTTATGACAGAATATTTTTATGACATCCACCAACTTTTTTTTCATTTTATTCATATGAAAGCTTTCAAATAATTTATCTGCAAAAAAATTATTTAAATGAATGTTTTCTGACATTTATTTTATGCAACATTTTATGCAAGTATTTAAGTGTACTTCTAGAGCTACGTTTTAGTGTGTATTTAAGAGTGTGTTTTTTATGTTACTGTTTCTGATGAAGTTCCTGTGTTTTGGAACAAACGTACTAAAACTGTGGTGAATAATATTTGGCTGGGACTTCTGGTGTGGGGTTTGTACTGCTTTCAATTCAGAGTGCGCCAGAAAGCTACTATAGGCACTTTGTGAACCCTACTCGTGCTGTGGAAAGAGCAAAAGGCAGAGCAGTAAACTGAAAATATGAGGAGCCAGAGAAAAATGTGAGAAATCTCCTGCAGAAATGATAGACAGGGATGCATAGGTAGGTCTAATGACAAGTAGAAATCCTGTGGTAGTATGAAAGGAAGCAGGGTCTGAAGGGAGAGCACTCTGAAAGAAGGTACCTTCAGGTAAGTGTTCAAGGTAGACAGGTCTAGGATGGGTCTCCACTGCCCTTCATTTCTTGGGACTTGAAAAATCCTGGAATAAAACCCATTTTGAATTAATTCCTTCAGGACTTGCTCAATGGTGCCCTGATCCAAGAGGTCTTGAATAATGGGCGTCAGAAAGGAAATTTGGTTTAGAGGAGATGCAGGCACGCCTTTCAAAGGGGGAATGCTTTCCAAAGACATGACGGAGCAGTCCCTGGTGATAGAAGGGAAACAGTTGACTGTGGTGATGTTTTCCCACCTTGCTAGGGAGAGTGAAAGCCTTTCAGAAAGAAGGGCAGTGGAGTTGGGGCGCAGTGTAAGGGTGCCACAGAAGTAGTCACAGACTTTTGCCCCCAAAGGATGGCCCTCCCAGCTGGCATTTCCCTTTGCATTTTTTCAAAGCATCTTTTCCTATGGGTTTAACTGTTTCCAAACAACCTTACGGTTCCTTCTAATAAAGGATGTTGACTTGGCTGGGTAGTTCCTATGTCTGAACTGAGGAGTGAAGGATCTGCCTGCAATCTTTCATGGCTTTACCTTGGTCCTTGACCGTCCTGAACAGACTGGCTACATGAGAGTCAAACAGCAAGTCTTTCTCCAAAGATGAATCAAGAATTTTAGACTTGAAATCCTAGAGTCGGGTTGATTGCAAAGTCATGCATATCTACAGATAAAAGATTCAGTGGCAGTTGCTATACAGGCAGCATTTACAATCCTAACTGTACTTTATGCTTAGTCTGGCAATCTGAGTGGCCTGTGAAAGTAAGCTCTATATCTGCTGTTTACTGTCTGCTGTAGAATGATCCAAGATAACTTTGTTCAAGGAGGCCAGGACAAAAAAATCTAAATCATTTGAGTAGGAAATTAGCACTGGGCAGCAGCTTAGAGGGCTTATCTGAAGATAAACAAACTGCTGAAGGGTCTGCCACTAGGTTGCTATATAGATATTTTAGATCATCACAAACTTTGTAAATCCCATCTGGTTTCTTGGGAGCCAAAGGTTCAGTTAGGTTCAGAGGAGGTGGACTGAAAAGCCTAAAGGACAGAAGCAACTGGAAAGGGGCATCCCTCTCCAAAAGGGAGTAATAAATCTTCTAGACATCAGAAATCAAAATAGTTTGCCAATCACACAATGTTTCATCATATTCTGAAGTCTCTCCAAAGGAAGCTTCTTCAACAGATGAATCAGGCAAGAGGAAGTCCTCTTCGTGAGAAGAAATTTGACCTGAGGAATGCAACTAACAGGAATAGTCCAGAGAATGGTCCGAGTCATTGTCCTGCTCCACATTAGAAAAGGAAGAAACCAGGGTGGGTTTTATGGGAGTAGCATATGGTAAGGAAGACCCAAAGGAGGGAGGTTTTAAGGACAATCACTTTAAACGACCCATGTGAAAAGTCCATCCACTCCTCCTCCCTAGCTGCTGAGGGAGAGCCCAAGTGCTTTTTTTCTTTCTACATGCAACATCAGCCTGGATGAGGCATGGAGGTTTGGAACCCTGTCTGACCTCTATTACAGAGCCTGGGATCTTTTCCCCCAATTAAAATTTGCTAGAAGTCATGTGGTCCTTCAGAAATAATTAGGCATGGTTCCTTGGATGTATCAGCAGTCTGCAAGGCCTCAGCAGCCATACTGGCCTTCGACAGGTTTCAGTAGAGAGCAACTGAGCAAAGGTCTGATGTACCATATGTTTTGTAACCTCAGCGAGCAAGTTGGAGTCAGAAACATTAGACTACTGATCCATTTAAGACCTCTTAAGCTTTTTCATTGTCAGAAGAGATGTCCAAGGAAGTGGAGTTAG
Source organism: Protopterus annectens (assembly GCF_019279795.1). Classification (NCBI taxonomy): domain Eukaryota; kingdom Metazoa; phylum Chordata; order Ceratodontiformes; family Protopteridae; genus Protopterus; species Protopterus annectens. The sequence goes on along the minus strand of NC_056746.1, from coordinate 166,343,296 downwards.
CCATCTTGGACTAGGCCAAGTGTTTTAAGACACTGGGTCTAGAGGAAGGTGTTAACAGTAGACCTAAGGAGTTTTTGGAATGAACTGACAAATAGAGCAGGATTTGTTCTGGGTCTAGGCAAAGAGAGACACTTGGTATGCAAGTCTCTGTAAGGAATCTGCCTACTGCACTCACACTTGCCCCTCCTAGCTGACACCTACAACTTTCAAACAATAAAACATAAGGTAAAAAGGAAGGTTCCCCAACAGGTCACTTAGCTGGATGAAACAAATAAATCAAAGGTACCAGCCAAACAGCAAACAGTCCAATGGATATACAACCTGCATTGAGGCTGATGGTGAGACAGTTTAAGGATCCACACTCATACTTCCATCTTTATACCCCCAATGCATAAGAGTTGAGATCATGCATTGAACATACAATCTAGGGAAAGTAAAGCTTTTTACCCTGGCCATATATAATCAGTGATAACCCATTTGTTAGGAATACTGCAAAAGTGATTTCAGTCCAGACATCAAGGGGAATAGTAGAGGGCTTTGGGGTGTCTATCTGTAGCAAGGCGTAGTAATCTCCACTGGGCATCAGATACTTTGGGACCCTGCCATTTGAAATGCTGCATCATTTTAAAGACGGTATCAAAAGAAAGTTCCTCTAAAGGGGAATCAGGAGAAAGTGACTGTTCTTCGAGGATGTCAGATCCCAGGACACTGAAACCATAGGACGATTCAGAGAAGGTGACAGTATCATGCGAGTAGTGGTTGGAAGACTCATGGATTGAATATGGGATGCAGCAAGTATGACCACCACCTGGATCTAAGCTTTGAGAAATTTTAGCATCATCCTATCCACATGCGCTTTTGATAAGACTTCTGAAAGATATGGTGGACTGGGGCCTGAAATGCTTCTTGGGAGTTTGTATGAAGGTAGAAGATCAGATCCATAAAGAATTCTGGTGAGCGAGTTCTTTGACTGTGTGAAGTGCCAGGTTTCAGATCCAAAGGCCTAGGATCAGAGATCTAGACCATAAAACTGGCTGATATGTTATGACTGGATCCAAAGCTTTGTGATCCAACAATTTCAGATCCAGAGATGGACCCTTCATGTCAGAGGATGTCAGATCCAAAGATCCCCAAATTTTTGCTGACTGTTCCAACAAAGTCCTAGGGGACTTCAGCGAAGAGTGTTTTCTATGCTCCGAAGGAGCAGATTTAGTAGCTTTACCAAGGGTTTGAGCCCCAGAAGGAGGTGTTAATGCAGGAGGAAGAAGTGCTTTAAAAAAAAAAAAAAAAGTCTGCTGCATCCGTCAGTCAATGCTCTGGAATTGAATGCAGCACAAATATTGCAATTAGTATCTAGACGGGTGGCTCCCAGACAACAAAAACACCCTTTTTTGGGCATCCGAATTAGGGATTTTATGCCCACAAAGGTACATTTCTTTTTAAATCTGTCAGCGTGTCAGCCATGACAGGAGAATAAGGATAGACAATCCTTCAATAAAAAAGGACTTGGCCAAGAAACACAACTGAAATATGATACAAAATTTTTTAAAGGTTAAAAAACATTTTAGAAAAAGAAAAGGAAAGAAGAATTACCAGCAATGGTAATCAAGAATTACCCTGTGTTAAACGGTAAATACAGAATACAAACTATGGTAAAAAATAAGGAAATACTATTTAGAAATAAGTAAGCAACCTGACACTATCAAAAAACTAAGAGGGAGGTTAAGTAACAAGATAAAAAAATATTTACGGAAAAAGAACAAAATCTCTTACAGGTCACTAAAACAATCGCTTGACAGAAGGACCCTGTGTCTGAGCATGATGGCAGCAAACGAGATCCAAGATACAGAGGATTGACTAGGGCACTACAGGTAGAGGGAGGAGCACGAAAGTTAGATCCAAAGTCTAAAGTATGCGTCCAAGTCAGATCAGAGGACTGGATCTGCAACCTATTCATTGAGGAAGAATGAAAAGGATATCCGATCAGACATGCTGAAAAACGTGCAGCAAGGTTTAAAGAATGTGTAATGAGGAAGAGATACTTGTGCTGGTGATCTGGAAAGCAGAGCTGGTATGAAGGTGAGGGAAATGTACATCATAAGTAGAAGCAAACCAACAGATAATTCAATGAATAATAGAACCAAGTGCAACTGCCATTACATATGCAAGCAAACTTTACCTACCAGTCTGAGGCACAATAAAAATAAATTGAAGATTTGTGAATATGGCAAGTAGCCCATACGAATTGTGTTAGCCTGGGATGAGGCAGACAAACTTCCTGCAGGAGGAGAGCCAGTACCAGGAGGTTTCTTCTCAGTGACACGCTTCTCTGATTCACTCCTGAAGGGGAGAAAGTATAGCTTATATATTACAACACTGAAGTTAGCAGTACACAAGATAGAAACAAAGAAATATCTGAAAAGAGAACATCTGATCATGCTTGTTTTATCCTCAAAACATGTCTGCTGTTATAAAAAATACTGAGCACAATTATGAAAACAAGAACAATGTAAACTCACACTTGCAGAGAGAAGTAAAACTGTGATACATTTACTGTAGTAGAAAATGTTCAAGTACAGGGAAAACATTGCAAAGGTTCTTACTTCCGGCCTTTCCTTAAACCTTATTCATCCTTCTGCAGCATAACTTATCAGATGAGAATTCAGCTACAAAGAAATGTCTAAACATTCAAACACACTTCCAAAGCTTCGAAGGTCACTCTGGGTGACCTGGTCTCTACCCCACACCAAAGCATCAAAAAGAACTCTTCGGATCTTTTGTGTGGAAGGGAGAAAACTCTCCCCACCAAATATAGCTGCTACTGGAGGCTTGCACAGGAAATGTGAGACAGGAAACTAGTTAGCTAGAATACATAACAGCAAAGGAAAAGGAAAAGTACAGTTTTGTACCTACCATAAATGTAGATGTTCGAAGATCCACATTGCTGCAGTCCTTACACTTGGGTAGTCCGCTGTCCTCGGTCGGCCCGAATATCAAAGTATTAGGCTAACGTCAGTCAAGGCGCTTAAGACTGACATCAGAACGTCAGGGTACAAATGCGCATGACCGACGTCATATCCTCAGTCTTTTCTTGCCCCAGATGTCAGAAGACTCTTAAAAGAAAGGTCAAAACCAAAAGACAACAAAAACAACCAACCACCCTTGCACTAATCATATGTACAATATATACAATATCCACAATATTCACAACCCAAACCACACAACCGCCTCTAACTACAGAGGGGAAGGAGGGAGGGTAAATTGGACTGCAGCAATGTGGATCTTCGAACATCTACATTTATGGTAGGTACAAAACTGTACTATGTTCTTCATCTCACATTGCTGCAGTCCTTACACTTGGGTAGAATCCCAAAGCAGAGGTAAGGGAGGATGGCAAAACTATAAAGCAGTAGGAGCTGCCAAAATGCCCTGTAAAATTGCAGTGGCAAAACCAGCCCTAGATTTAGAGTAAAGTGGAAGGTGGTAATGCTTAGAGAAAGTATGCACTGAACTCCAAGTGGCTGCCTCCAAAATATCTTTAGTAGCCACCCCCCTTAAAAAAGCTGTAGAAGTGGCAGTAGCCCTAGTGGAATGAGGCCTAATCCCAGCTGGAATCTCCTTACCATGATGGGAATAACAGAAAGCAATACAAAACCAATCCACTTAGAAATAGTTTGTTTTGAAACAGGTTTGCCCTGAGAACCCAAAGCAAATGAAACAAATAACTGCTGAGACTGCCTGAACCCTTTAGTTCTGCTCAAATAATATCGCAACTGCCTGTGTATATCCAAAGTGTGCAAAATCTTTTCCCCTTTATTTTGGGGTTTGCATAAAAAGTAGGCAAATGAATAGTTTGGTTTAAAGCCACACTAGAAACCACTTTAGGCATAAAGGAAGGATTAGTACGCAAAGATACCCTATCCTTATGGAAAATTAAGAAAGGCTCAACCGCCATAAGGGCCTGTAATTCAGAAACCCTTCTTGCAGAGGTAATGGCCAACAAAAAGCAGTCTTCCATGATAAATATTTCAACTCGGCAGTAGCTGCAGGCTCAAAAGGTTGTAGAGTGAGTTTCTCCAACACAAAATTGAGATCCCAAGCAGGAGTAGGAGCTCTACGTGGGGTCTTATATTCTTTGCCCCTCTAAGGAATTGCTTAAACAAAGGATGAGAAAACAATGGTGGGTCACAGTCATAGTGAGCAGAAATTGCTGCAGCATGAACCTTAATAGAAGAGAAGGACAAACCTTTGTCCAGTAACTCAGTAAGATATTGAAGAGCCACACTTAAATTAGGCTTAGAAACATCAAATTCCTTTGCTGTACTCCAAAATAAAAATCTCTTCCATTTATCTGCGTACACTTTCCTTGTACTAGGCCTTCTGGCCTCCAAAATAACATTCAAAACTTGCTGTGGAAGCTGAGACCCTCCAGGGTTTAAAACAGAATATGCCAGGCTGTTAGGTGAAGAGAGTGAAGTTTGACATTGAGTAAATGACTGTTCTCCTGAGACAGCAGGTGTGGAATCGAAGGTAAAGGCCATGGAGGCTCCTGCCAGACTTCTCAGTAATGGGTACCAGTGCTGTCGAGGCCAATCTGGAGCTATTAAAATCATCTTTGGCTTGTCCTGTCTGACCTTCAGGAGTACCTTTGGGAGGAGAGGCAGAGGTGGAAAGGCATACACATGAAGATTGCTCCAATTGAATGAAAGAGCATCCACTTTCCAAGCTGTGGGATGAAACCTTTTTGTGCAAAACTTTGGCAGCTGGTAGTTTAGTGGAGAAGCAAACAGATCTATGTCTGGAGTTCCCCATAACACTGTCAATTTCTGAAATACATGAGGATCCAATTTCCACTCGTGGGGATCCATAATTTGTCTGCTCAACACATCTGCTAAGGAGTTCTGTGCTCCCGGCAGAAACCTTGCCTGGAGATTTAGCTGTAAACTGAGAGCAGTCTCCCACAAAATCATTGCTTGTCTGCATAGAGGATAAGAATGTGTTCCCCCTTGCTTGTTGATGTACCACATGACAGTTGTGTTGTCTGTTAGAACCAACACCTGCCCTGGAAGAAGTAAATCCTTGAAAGCTATTAATGCAAATTGGACTGCTAACATCTCCTTCAAGTTGATATGTAGATGTTGAAGTCTGGCAGGCCACGTGTCTTGTACCCACTTTCCATTTAGATGAGCTCCCCAAGCATTGTCTGAGGCATCTGTCGTTAGAATCTGACTCGCCTCTGGCCGGGTCACAGAGAGTCCCTTGTTTAGGTGACATTCCTGAGCCCACCACAAAAATTCCTTTTGAATGCAAGGTATTATCTGAATGACAGTGTCCATATCTTGGCAGTGCTGTGTCCATACATTTTGAGATACCATTGTAGCTTCCTCATATGCAGTTTGGCATTGGAAAGCACCAGAATACAAGATGCCATGAACCCCAAGGCTTGAAGGACTGTCCTTGCAGTCAGCCTGGACTGATGAGACAATTGATGGAAGTAAAGAGAAAGATTCTTTTGTTTGTCCGGGGTCAAAAGGCCATCTGGGATGCTGTATTCAGTCTCACACCCAGAAAGCACATGTCCTGAGAGGGTACTAGACTGGACTTTATTTCGTTCACAGAATACCCCAGGCATCTTAGCACTGCTATCACATATTGTAAATGATGAAGAAGTTCGTCCCTTCCTTGGGCCAGAATCAGGCAATCGTCCAAATAAGGATAGATCTGTATTCCTCTTAGCCTGAAGAAAGCTATCACTGGAGCCAGAACCTTCGTGAACACTCTGGGCGCAGTAGATAAGCCAAAGGGCAATGCAGAGAACTGATAATGAGAAGTCCCAGCCAGCGCAGATACTTCCTGCAACTTAGCCTGATAGGAACATGAAGGTAAGCCTCCTTGAGATCCAGAGTCACCATCCAGTGATCTTTGCCCAGCAGAGGTAAAAGCTGTTGTAACGTCAACATTTTGAACTTGGGAATGTCCAGATAAGTGTTGAGGATAGACAAGTCCAAGATTGGTCTCCACGTGTTCCCCTTCTTTGGTACTAGGAACAGGCGAGAATAAAATCCTAGGCCCACTTCTGGCAGAGGGACCGGTTGTATAGCCCTATTTGAAGCAACAGAGAAATTTGTTTGTGAGCCTCTAGTCTTTGCTGAGGAGGAACGTCCGGCATGCCTTTGAAAGGAGGCAAGGGATGGAAATAAAACTTGTAACCTTGGTGTATGATATCCAATACCCATCTGTCTTGGGTAATCAAACTCCAATTTTCCTTGAAGAGTGCCAACCTTCCCCCCAAAGGTGCTGCCAGGCAAGAAGGATCTGGCAGCTGAAAAGGTAGGTCATTGGGCCTGTTTACGAAAGGACTGGCCCCTGCCCTCACCCGAAGATTGTGCAGGTGAACTCCCTGTTCTAGGTCTGAAGGAGCTCAGAGCTCTGCCCCTACCACGTCTAGATCTACCCCTAGACTGTGAATCATAAGAAGGGTACGTCCACCCCTTAGCAGGCCAGTTCCTACTAAACTTCGGAGGCTGAACTTGCAAAAAATCTTTAACAGCCTGCATAGACTTAGCCTTGTCTTCCATTTTCTTCAAGACTGACTCCACAGGTGAACCAAACAACACATCAGACTGTAAAGGAGCATCCAAAATCCTTGTCTTAACATGGTCAGATAAATTCTGATCCCTCAGCCAGGCGTGCCTGCGAAGAACTGACCCAGTGGCAGCCACCCTAGACGAGGCCTGTACAGCATCAAAACCACATTGTAAAGAATGCTTACCCACCTATTCAGAGACATGTACCAAATCTTGTAATTCTTTACACTCAATGCCTTCCGCCAGAGCATCTACCTTAGACTTCAATTGAGAAAGAAGATAGTTTTGATATTTCAACATGTGAAACTGGCAATTCAAAGCCCTCATAGCTAAGGTGGAAGAAGTATAGACTTTCTTTCCCCATCTATCCAAAGCTCTGGCCTCTTTATCTGGAGGAACCAGATTTTTTACAACAGAGGCCTCGACACCCTTAGGTCCCTGACTAACAGTTTCTGGGTCCGCCCTAGGACTCTTATAAAGATATTTATGAGCCTCAGGCACCCTGTAATACCTATCCGGTTTAACAGGAGCAGGAGGCAAAGAATCAGGATTAAGTGAAGCCTCTGCAAACACATCTTCCACAACATCCAGAACAGGTGGTATAGCCAAAGGCCTATGCTGGGGTAAAAGCAAAATTCCCTAAGCCTTTTCCTGGAATCAGAGAAGTCCTGACCTTCCCACTTAAAATGTTCCCTCATGGAATGAAGAGTCTCTGAAAAGAAAAATCCTCTGGAGGAGAAGCAGAAGGAGTTGAATCATCTGCATCAGAATCAGAATAAGGAGAGTACTCCTGCAAGTCTTCAGCCGAAGACTCTGAAACATCGAAGCCTGCTCAAAACTCCCCAACTCTGGTTCCACCCTAGGCCTCTTATCAGGAGGGGCAAAGAACCTCTAATCAAAGTAATTAAATCTTCTGCCATTTTAAGCATGTGCTTCTTGGGCACAGATCCTGATGAACTAGGAGTGACACCAACAGAAGCTAAACCTGGCCTGCCTCTGGGAGAAGCCTTGGAAACAGAAGGAGAGGGCCTAACCACCCTAGGAAGGGAGGGGAGTACAGTAACCTGAGAAGCCCCTTCAGCCTGACCTGCCTCCTGAGAGGCCACATCCTGCAATATCAAAGTCTCCCCCTGGGACTCCAGAGAAGCCTCTGGCGGAACCACCGGTTCCACTGACGCCTCTAAAGAACCGGCGTCCGGTGCGGACGACTCTTCTTGCCTGGGTTTAGCTGCTTTGTCTTTGCGCTTCTTCGAAGAAGCGGGCGTCGGAGCATCCGACGGCATATTATAATTGCACCACTTCCCAAAGACCAACCTGGCACAATCCAACCTCCGCTTAATAGTGCGCTTATTGAACCTAGCACAAAAGCGACACCCAACAACGTCGTGCTTAGGCCCCAAACAAGGAATACACAAAGTATGATAATCCCTATGCGGTATCTGCTTCCCACAAGAAATACAGTTATTCACTTTTTCTGACATCCGGTAAACCACTGAGGCAAGAAAAAACTAAAATATTCTAACGGGTACTTAGCCAACTTTGACTCGGTCTGAAACTCCGAATTCGAAAAATTTCAGAACGCCGAACGGCACTTGCAACGCTGCTTCTGCATCGGACCATGTGGCAAAAAAGACTGAGGATATGACGTCGGTCATGCGCATTTGTACCCTGACGTTCTGATGTCAGTCTTAAGCGCCTTGACCGACGTCAGCCTAATACTTCGATATTCGGGCCGACCGAGGACAGCGGACTACCCAAGTGTAAGGACTGCAGCAATGTGAGATGAAGAACATCCCTCAAATCTAGCACTTGCATGAAAAGAGGAAAGGGACCTGGAACAGCAGCAGCACTAACCTACATATCTGAAAATGTACTGTTACAGTGAGTGCATCATACAGAAAATGTTTGAATACAGGGAAAACATTACACAAGCCATTTAGGTCCAAATGGAGAGATGATAAAAAAATTCAGCAAGAAAAGGTGAATGGCATTGCTGGAACTGAAATTCATCCTCAAGCCTCTCACGATAGACCCTGCTTTCACAAAATCTCACAAAAGACAACACTGATATACAAACGGCACCTTGCATATATTTATATAGCACATATCATGGACAGAGGTAGGATAAAAAAAAAATATATATATATATCTATTCCTAGTATGTCCATTAGATTCAGGACCAGAAAAAAAAAATGACATTGTAGAATCCTGAAGACAAGGAAACCTTCCTACAATGGGGTTAGGCGAGGCTCATACAGAGGATGGCCTCCTTGTTGTAGAAGGAAAGTACACAGTTGTGTACACTTACCATAAATGTAGATGTTAGAGTGTATTCACTGTTGCAGTCATTACATTTGGGTAATCTGCTGGCAGGTTGCCCTTAGTCGGCCTGAATAACAAAGTCTTGGGTCCTGCGTCAGTTGCTGTCTCCTCTTCCATGACGTCAGGTCGTCAGGGGTATAAAACATGCAGCTGACGCCATTTTATTCAGTTTTTCTTGCCCCAGATGTCAGGTGCCCCCCAAATGGGGAGCAAAAATATATATATATAAATAAACAGCAATATAAGTACATGCACTTTTAGCAACATAAACTTTACCTTAATCTAAAAGCAAATACACCACAAAGGCTTTAGAATATAGTGAAGGAAAGAGAAGTTATAGAAAAGGGGGATGGCGGGTGGGTAACCCGGACTGCAACAGTGAATACACTCGAACATCTACATTTATGGTAAGTGTACACAAACTGTACTATGTTCTTCGTGTTTCACTGCTGCAGTCATTACATTTGGGTAGAATCCCAAAGCTATGGATGGGAGGATGGAACTAAATAGCATGAGAGGCTACAAGGCCTTCCCTGGATTTGGAGAATTGAGGCTAATGATAATGCTTTGTGAAGGTATGAACAGAGCTCCAAGTAGCAGCTTCTAGAATGCCTTTGGTTGGAACTCCTCTGAGAAAGGCTGCTGAGGTAAGATGGAGCCCTGTTGGAATGTGACCCGATTCCCATGGGCACATGTTTACCATGGTGCGAGCAGCAGAAACGAATGTAGTGGCTTATCCACTTAGAAATAGTCTGCTTTGATATAGTCTTCCCCTCTGTTCCTGAAGCAAATGCCACCAGTAGTTGCTCAGCCTTTCTTAGAGATTTGGTCCTGTTCAAGTAGAATCTTAGCTGTCTGTGTATGTTCAATGAATGCAAAATCCACTCCCCCTTGTTCTGCGGATTTGGGTAAAATGTTGGCAGGTGAATAGTTTGGTTAAGAGTCACACTGGATACCACCTTAGGCATAAAGGAAGGATTGGTCCTGAGGGACACCCTGTCCAGGTAAAATGTAATAAAAGGCTCCACAGCCATGAGAGCCTGTAGTTCTGAAACCCTTCTTGCTGAAGTGATTGCTAAAAGGAAAGCTGTTTTCCAATATAAACATTTTATAGCCGCAGTAGCTGCTGGTTCAAAAGGAGGCAGGGTGAGTTTTTCCAGCACAAAGTTGAGGTCCCATGCAGGAGTTGGTGATCTGGGAGGCCTTACATTTCTGGCCCCTCTAAGATACTGTTTTAGCAGAGGATGAGAAAAGATGGGTGGCTCCATGTTGTAATGAGCACAGATGGCAGAGGCATGGATTTTTATTGAAGAAAAAGATAGGCCCTTGTCAAGCATCTCAGTCAAGTATTGTAAAATCTGAGGGATATTTGGTTTTGCTGTGTCCGCTCCTTGTGCTTGGTTCCAAGCACAGAATCTCTTCCATTTATCAGCATAAGATTTTCTAGTACTAGGTCTTCTGGCTTCCAAAATGACATCCATCAGAGATTTACTGAGAGGTGTTGTTTGAATAATTAAGTGATCAGCCATGCTGCAAGGTTCAGAGTTTGGAGAAGAGTGTGCAGAATTTGATTGTTCTGCTAAGACAGTAGATGAGGTATTTGAGGCAAGTACCAAGGAGGGAGTTGAGACATAGTCCTTAGAATTGGGTACCAGTGCTGGCGAGGACAGTCCGGAGCAATTAGGATCATTTTTGGTTACTCCTGTCTGACCTTTAGTAAGACCTTGGAGAGAAGAGGCAGAAGGGGAAAGGCATAGACTGATCAGCTTTTCCAACTGAAGGATAGGGCATCCACTTTCCATACTCGTCTGTTATAAGTCCTTGTGCAGAATTTGTCCAGTTGATAATTTTGGGGAGAGTCAAATAGATCTATGTCTGGGCTCGCCCATTTCTGTGTTACCATGCTGAAGATTTGTGGATCCAGTTTCCACTCGTGCGGGTCCATAAGATTTCTTGCTTAGGTCGTCTGCCAGAGTCTTTTGTCTTCCTGGCAGGAACTGAGCTTGAAGATGTACTTGGTAAGTCAAGGCTGTGTTCCACAATGCCATGGCTAGTCTGCAAAGGGGGTAGGAATGTGTATCCCCCCTGTTTGTTTATGTACCACATAACCGTGGTGTTGTCCGTCTTTATCAGTAGTTGTCCTGGATGAAGTAAGTCCTTGAAGGCTGTCACAGAGCATTCTGAACAGCTAGCATCTCTTTCTGGTTGATATGCAGATGCATTTGTTTTGGGGTCCATATGCCCTGAATGCATCTCCTCGCCAGGTGCCCCCCCACAAGCATAGTCTGATGCGTCTGTAGTTAGGGTTTGGGTGGCAGGGGGTAGAGGGAATGACAGTCCCTTGTTTTGGTGACATGTCTCTGCCCACCAAAAAGACTCCTGTTGTAGGCAGGGAATGAGAGGAATAAGAAGTTATGTACCTACCATAACGTTCCATGTTAGTTGTCTTCATCTCGCCTTCTTTCTTGCTGTTTGGGATCGGAGCAGAGGATCCATCTTCAATAGCTCGAGAGCTGTTTACTGGCTCGAGGCTACCCCTTATCCCATGATGCCTAGCGACAGCTACCCAGATCTTGTTTGAAATAGCTAATCCCAGACATACGAGAGAAACCAGTTATCAAAAAACTGGTTGTTCCATGCATCCTAAAATCTAGAATAGGTTAGGAAGACCTAGCCAGAAGAATAACAATAAAGAATACTCAGCCAGTGAAAAAGGATTCCTCTCGATCTACTAGGATGGGGGGACGGAGGGAGGGATGCAAGAAAGAAGGCGAGATGAAGACAACCAACATGGAACGTTATGGTATGTACATAACTTCTTAATGTTAAGTTGTCTACCTCGCCTTCATTCTTGCTGTTTGGGACAGCGTCCCTACCACCTAACATCCTGGGTGGCTCAGTGGAACAGACTCTTCAGAACAGTGGAACCAAAGTCAGCTCTGCTCTGCTCCGGAAGACCATATCCACCTTGCAATTAGAAATAAAGGTATGAGGGTTTGCCCACGTGGCAGCTGCACAGATGGAATCCATGGGCAACCTAGACTGAAAGGCTACTGAGGTGGCTAATGCCCTAGTAGAATGACCTTTTGGTTTAGCTGGTAACTCTTTATTCCATAACTGGTAAATAAATGTAATAGTGTGGGACAACCATCTGGATAAGGTCACCTTGTAAACTGGGAGACCTTGTTTATTTAAGGCATAAGAAAGGAATAATTGGTCTGACTTTCTTATTTCTTTAGTTCTATGTAGGTAAAAACGCAATTGTCTATGAACGTCCAATTGGTGAAGCTTGTACTCTGACTTGTTGCTATGATTTGGAAAGAACACAGGGAGCTCTATAGATTGATTTAAATTATTTTCTGAGCGGACTTTAGGAAGAAACGAAGGATTAGTCCTCAGAGCAACTCTGCCCTTGTGAAACACCAGGTACATGCCTAGCTGAAGTGATAGCAACCAGAAAGAGTGTTTTCAGAGACAGAAACCTGATGGAGCAGGATTCTGCTGGTTCAAAAGAAGGCAGAATTAAGGAAGTTAGGACTAAATTAAGGTCCCAAGGAGGAGGGGGATCTCTCACTGGAGGTCTAAGAAGAGATGTTACTCTCAAAAAAGCTTTACAGAGCTTATGAGACATGATGTTAGAATTTGTCAAACCGATATGAAAATTAGAAATGGCCGCTAACTGCACCCTAATCGTAGCGGAAGCGGCCCCGGAGTGAAAAATTTGTGCTAGGAATTCAAGAATTTTGTGGACTGGGGCTGAGAAGGGATCCAAATTCCTAGACTCTGCCCAACAAGAAAAACGTTTCCATTTGCTAGCATAAGTTTTTCTCTTTGTAGATTTAGGAGAGGAAACGATAATGCTGGGAAGCCTGGCTAAGGGTGGAAGTGGAGCAACCAAGCTGTGAGCTGGAGAGTTTGAAGGGATTGATGCAACCCGCCTGACTGATGAATCAGAGATTTGGAATCAGGACCAGAGTCCAGGGCTGATCGAGAAGGTAGGGTTGCAGGAACGGGAACCAAATCTGTCGAGGCCAGTAGGGGGCAATGAGGATCATTTTACAACCCAACAATTTTGCTTTCTGTATGAGTTTCGGTATCATGGAAAACAGAGGAAAGGCATAAAGGAGTCTCCGAGGCCAATCGTGGACTAGAGAGTCTCTGGGTATATGACCTGGAAGCAGAAGAAGGGAGAAGTAGTTGCTGCATTTGCTGTTGAAAGGGGTGGCAAAAAGATCACAGCAAGGCTGTCCCCATTTGCGGAAGATAAGATCTGCAACTTCCTGATTCAGAGACCACTCGTGAGGCATGAGGATATCTCTGCTGAGCCTGTCCACTATGACGTTGGATCTCCCAGATGTGCATCGCAATCAGACAAAGTTGGGAGGAAATCACCCACTGCCAAAGTCTGAGTGCTTCTCGACAAATGGGTAGGATCTGGTTCCACCCTGCTTGTTGATGTACCACAACACTGACATGTCTGTTTGAATTGCAATGGTCCCGGAAGGGAGTCTTGAAGGGCTTGCATCGCTAGGAGAACAGCTCTCATTTCTAGGACATTTATGTGCAGATGGCACTCGTGAGGTTGCCAAGTGCCGTGGACTGTCCTGCCCAAATAATGCCCCCCCCCCACCCTATCAGGGAGGCGTCTGTAGTCACTGTGGCTACCGAAGGGGGCTGTATGAAAGGTCTGCCCTGAGTCACTAGTAGGGAGACCATCCACCAAGAAAGGTGCCTTTTGCATGCCTCCATGATCAGGATCATGTGAGACATGGGTAGCTCCTGGAAAGACCACTGCGTGAAAAGAAGCCGCTGAAGAATTCTCATGTGGAAACGTGCTAATGGAAGTAGAAGAATGGCAGCTGCCATGGAGCCCAGAGTTTGAAGGACATACCTGACTTGGATCCTTTTGCTCTGCATTAGGATTTGCACTTATTGACGAACTGTGGACACACTTTCCAGTGGTAACCTTGCGAACATTTCCCTTGCGTTTAATTCTGCTCCTATGTAAGTGATAGACTGACAGGGCAACAAGGCAGATTTTTTGAAATTTGTTGTAATACCTAGCTGGGTGCAAGATGTGATTGTATAATCTGACGCTTGTAAGAGTTGATGCCTGGTGGTAGCATTGAGGAGCCAGTCGTCTAGATATGGAAACACCTGGAATCCTTGACGTCTCAGGTGAGCCGTGACCACTGCCAGGTGAGCCGTGAGCACTGCCATACATTTGGTAAACACCCTGGGGGCTGTGGTGAGACCAAAAGGCAGAGCTCTGAACTGGTAATGACTGCCCCCCACCCGAAAGCGAAGAAATCTCCAGGAGCGTCTGTCCATCTTGATATGGTAGTACGCATCCTGAAGATCTATCGAGCACATCCAATTGTCCTGACCAAGGGAGGGTAGAATGGACTGTAGCATGACCATCCGAAACTTTGTTCTTTGTACAGATTTGTTTAGTCTGCTGAGATCCAGAATCGGTCTCCAGTCCCCTGTCTTTTTTGGTACCAAAAAGAACCGTGAGTAAGTTCCGGATCCATGCTGGTCTGCAGGGACTTCCTGAATGGCTCTTTTTTCTAGCAGTTTTGAAACTTGTATTACTGCTTGCTCCCACAGATTGGGTGGAACATCTGGAAGGGCCTTTTGTGACTGTAAGGGGGATTGATGGAAGGGAATTTTGTAACCTCCAGATATAATGGATAGTACCCATCTGTCTCTTGTTAAATTTTGCCAGCCTTTTGGGTACAGCGAAAGTCTTCCCCCGACTGCCTCCAGAGGTGAGCGGCAGGGCAACACTTCAGGGATGCTGGAAGGGCTTGCCAGAGAAGGATTCTCTGTCACCCTGGTTCTGTGGACCCCCTCTGCTACAAGGACGGTGTCTATTATTGTTGTTTCCCCCTCTGCCTCTGGAGGAAAAATCACCACATCAGGCATGGATCCCTGGGATTTCTGGAATCACATCTTCCCACTCTTCTGACCCTTGGTCTAGAGGGAGTGGAAAAACAGACTCCCACGGCAGAGAGAGTCTTGCCTTCTTGCTCACACCTGGTCAACGTGTCTTTCACCTGAAGCCAAAAGAGAAAGGAGCCATCAAAGGGAGTATTGGTGAAGGACGCTTGAAAGGGTTCCGCAAACTGACACAGCCACATCCAAACATGTCTCCTGAGGGCCACACCTGTGCCAGCGGCCCTGCTCACTCCATTGGCTGCCTAGGAAATCAGCCTCATGGAGGAGTTGACTATGGAATTAAGAGTCGCCAGCTGGGAAGTTACTTTGGCTTGTACTCCATCAGTTGTAGGATCTTGAAGGGCATCTCCAAGCTCTTTCAGGAGATCCCTTTGAAGACGAGTAAAATGACACACAGTTCAGGGACCATCGAGAAGGTCGCTGAAGCAAACATTCGCGTTCCATATCTGTCCATCATCCGAGACTCTGTTAGGGGGATGAACAGATGAAGAGGTTTCTGCTAACTCTTTCTTGGTGGCTGCTGCTACCACCATGGCATCAACGGGCACACCTTTGGAAAGGAATTGCTTATCCTGGGGGGCTGTAATAAACTTGTTAGGTCTCCTCGGAGTTGGTTCCACAGTGTCTGGAGCTGACCAAGCCTTTCGAGCCACCACAGACATGAGTGGGTCGAAAGGAGGAGAAACCCAGGAGGTGGAAGGTCGGGAACCAAATGCATCCAGGAATACAGACTCATCCTCGGTAGGGGCTAGGGAAGTCCAGTTCCCCCTCTACCTAAGCATTTCAAGGATGTCTGAAAAGGAAACTTCTTCAGAGGGGGACCTCTAGGACCCTTCTGATTCATCTAAGTCTGTATCCGAAGTGCCAGACTCAGGGGAGTTAATGTGCTTCCTCTTACACTTCTTCCGAGGGGACTCCTCTGAGTGATCAGGGGAGGCCTTGAAATAAAAGTGAACACCCAATGGGGTGTCCTGGGGCATTGGTTCCCTACGCTTAGGGTCTGGAGGAGGAGCAGAGGTTGTCACAGACATTATGGGAGACGGAGCCAATGGGGCGGGTAGTGGAGCTGTTTCAGGGGACAGCACACTCTGCATGACCTCAAAGGCGTCCCGACCTCGAGGCAGAGAAAGCCCCGAATCTGAAGAAATGGGAATCTTTCTCTGTGCCAAGGGTGACGGCTCCGAGGCCCATGTTGGAGCCAAACTCACCTGCGCCAAAGCTCCGAGAGGGAGAAAGGGGTCGGACAAGGGTCCAATGCCACTCCCCCCTCAGAACCGAAAGAGCCCTGGCGTCCAGATTCCTCGATGGAAGGAAAGTACAGTTTTGTACCTACCATAAATGTAGATGTTCGAGTGTAAACACTGCTGCAGTCATTACACTTGGGTTATCCTGCTGTCAGGTGGTCCCGCAGTCGGCCAGAGTTCCAAAGTCTTGGCCCGGCGTCGGTTGCTGTCGCCTCCTCCCTGACGTCAGTGCGACAGGGGTATATAAGATGCAGCCGATAATATTTTCTTCAGTTTTTCTTGCCCCAGATGTCAGGTGCCCCCAAATAGTTAGGCAATACAAATTGCTAGTAAAAAATACAAAAGAAAAGCAAACAACCATTTTTAGTTACCAGCAAATACTCCCCATAGGTAATAAAGGGTATATGCCCTAGGCAAGTACCAGAAAGTAAGATGGGAAGGGGGGAGGGTAACCTGGACTGCAGCAGTGTTCACACTCGAACATCTACATTTATGGTAGGTAGAAAACTGTACTATGTTCATCATGTTACACTGCTGCAGTCATTACACTTGGGTGGAATCCCAAAGCTGAGGTAGGGAGGCTGGATCTATAAGGCATTAGGGGTGGCTATAAGGCCCTGCAGTACAGCAGTGGCGAAGCCAGCTCTGGATTTGGAGTATAAAGGCAAATGGTAGTGTTTGGTGAAGGTATGCACAGAACTCCATGTTGCCGCTTCCAAAATATCCTTGGTAGGTACTCCTCTGAGGTAGGCAGTTGAAGTGGCTGTTGCCCTGGTGGAGTGAGATCTAATGCTGCTAGGTACAGGTTTCCCATGGTGGGTATAGCAGAAACGTACACAGTGTCCTATCCATTTTGAAATAATCTGCTTTGAAATGGCTTTTCCCTGTGCTCCTGCAGCGTATGCTACCAATAATTGCTCAGATTTTCTGAAAGCTTTGGTTTTGTCCAAGTAGAAGCGTAAATGTCTGTGAATGTCCAAAGAATGTAGTAGTCTCACCCCTTTGTTCTGTGGTTTTGGATAAAAGGTTGCAAGTGAATAGTTTGGTTTAGAGCCACACTTGATACCACCTTTGGCATAAACATAGGGTTGGTTCTTAAAGACACCCTTGTCCTGGTGGAAGATGAGGAAAGGTTCCACTGCGATTAGTGCCTGTAATTCTGAAACTCTTCGTGCTGATGTTATTGCCAGTAGCAGAGCAGTTTTCCAAGAGATGTATTTTAATTCTGCTGTGTTAGCTGGCTCAAAAGGAGGTAAAGTTAATGTTTCCAAAACAAAATTTAGGGCCCAAGTAGGCATTGGTGCTCTACGGGGCGGTCTTATGTTTTTAGCCCCTCTGAGGTATTGTTTGAGCAAAGGATTAGAAAAAATTGGTGGATCTGTGTTGTAATGAGCAGAGATAGCTGAGGTGTGGATCTTGATGGATGAAAGAGAGAGGCTCTTGTCCAGCATCTCAGTTAAGTATTGCAGTATCTGAGGAATGTTTGGGACTAGAGGGTCAAGGCTGTGCACTTGGTTCCAGGCACAGAATCTCTTCCATTTGTCTGAGTATGCTTTCCTGGTGCTAAGCCTTCTGGCCTCCAGAATGACATCCATAACAGCTTTGGAGAGAGGCATTGCTTGCTTGACTAAGGAATTTTCCATGCAGCTAGATTTAAGGTCTTTAGCTGGCTGTGAAGTATCTGATTGTTGTGCTGAGTCAGTAATTGTGGAATTTGAGGTAAAATCCAGCGTGGTTCTTGTGTCAAGTTCTTTAAGATTGGGTATCAGTGCTGGCGTGGCCAGTCTGGTGCAATCAATATAATTTTTGGCTCTTCCTGTCTGGTTTTTATGAGTACCTTTGGAAGGAGAGGTAAAGGGGGGAAAGCGTATACTTGCAATTTTTTCCAGCTAAATGACAGGGCATCCACTTTCCATGCTTGCGGATGGTTGCTCCTTATGCAGAATTTCTGTAATTGGCAGTTCTTTGGGGTAGCAAACAGATCTATGTCCGGGCTCCACCATTTTTGTGTTATCATTCTGAATATTTGTCGGTTCAGTTCCCATTCGTGTGGGTCCATAATGTTGCTGCTTAGGTCGTCTGCCAGTGTGTTTTTCTCTCCTGGCAGGAATTGTGCTTGCAGATGAACTTGGTAGTTTAGAACTGTGTTCCACAAGGTCATGGCTTGTCTGCAGAGGGGGTAGGTGTGTGTGCCCCCTTGCTTATGTACCACATAACTGTGGTGTTGTCTGTCTTTAATAGTAATTGTCCTGGATGCAGTAGGTGCTTGAAAGCTATAATAGCATTTTGTACAGCTAGCATCTCTTTTTGATCGATGTGGAGATGTCTTTGCTCTGTGGGCCACTCACCCTGGATACATTTTCCTGCCATGTGTGCTCCCCAGGCATAACCCGATGCATCTGTTTGTCAGTGTTTGCCTGGCTGTGGGTTGAGTGAAAGGCTGTCCCTTGTTGAGGTGGCAAGCTTGTGCCCACCATCGAAACTCCTGTTGTAGGCAAGGAATTAGTGGTATAACTGCTTCCAAACTTTGACAGTGTTGAGACCATACACTCTTTAGGGACCATTGTAGTTTCCTCATATGCAGTCTGGCATATGGTATTAGTAGTATGCAAGATGCCATGTAGCCCATGGCCTGCAGAATTTTTCTTGCAGGGAGTTGGGTCTTTGTTGCCATTAATTGAAAATATTGAGTCAGTTGTCCTTGCTTGTCTGGCGTGAGATAAGCCATCTGGGCTGTTGTGTTCAAGCTGTCACCCAGGAATATTATCTGTTGTGAGGGCACTATATTTATTTTTATTTTTTTTATTTTATTTTACATTTGTTGACCGGGCTAGTCTATCTGGATATATGTCCATTTTCAGTAGAGGCCCGGGGAGAAAAGCTCCTGTGTACCCCAGGCAACTTAACTTTTTTAGGTACGCCAGATGCTTTAGTATAATGTCCTTGCTTGAATCAGGCAGTCGTCCAGGTATGGATAAATTTGAATTCCTTTTTGCCCGCAAAATGCAATTACTGGTGCCAGGCACTTTGTGAAGACCCTGGGCACAGTAGATAAGCCAAAGGGCAGTGCAGAGAAATGATAGTGCATTGAACCTGCTAGAAATCTGAGGTATCTTCTGCAATTTTGTCTGATAGGGACATGCAGGTATGCCTCTTTGAGGTCCAAAGTCACGAGCCAAGCTTTCTTGGCCAGCATGGGAAGAAGCTGCTGTAGTGTCAACATTTTGAATTTCGGAACATCCAGGTAAGTCTTTAGTGTAGAAAGGTCCAGAATGGGTCTCCAGGCTTTGTCCTTTCTGAGAACCAGAAAGAGTCTTGAGTAAAATCCTTGTCCTTGTTCCTGTGGTGGTACCTTTTGAATAGCTCTCATGTCCTTGAGTGCTGTAATTTGTTTTTGAGCCTCTGCCCATTGATTTGGTGGCAGATTTGGCATTCCTTTTAGCCTTGGAAAGGTGTGGAAATGGAACCTGTAACCTTGAGATACAATGTTGAGAACCCATTTGTCTTTGGTGATGCAATGCCAGTTGTGATAGAAAAGTGCCAATTTTCCTCCTAAGGGGGCTGCCAAGAGAGAGCTGTTTGGCAGCTGTAGTGGAAAGTCATTGAGGCTGTTTTTTTTACACGGTTGAGACCTGTCTTCCCCTTCTTTTTGGCCTGGTGTGCCCCATTGTCGAGGCCTGTAAGGGCCTTGCATCTGACCTCTACCTCTTGGACATCTGTACTGGAAAGGACCAATTCTTTGTTGGCCAATTTCTCCTAAAACGAGGAGGCTGAACCTGTAAGAAATCTTTCACCGTTTGCATAGATTTTGCCTCATCCTCCATCTTCTTTAATACCTCCTCTGCCTTAATTCCAAACAGCACATCCCGCTGCAAAGGTGCGTCCAATAGTTTGACCTTAACACGATCTGGTAACGTATGTTCTTTTAACCAAGCATGCCTTCTAATGACAGAACTTGTAACTGTTGCTCTACAGGAGGCCTCTAAGGAATGAAACCCACATTGCAAAGTATGTTTTCTTACTTGTTCAGCTGCATGCAATAAATCCTGCATTTCTTTTAAGTTAGGAGGATCTGAATCTGGAAGCATCTTTTGTTTCAGCTGAGGCATCAAAAATTGCTGATATTTTAGCATGTGAAACTGGCAATTCAAAGCTCTCATTGCTAAAGTGGTGACGTATATACCTTCTTTCCCCATCTGTCTAATGCTCTGGAATCTCTGTCAGAGGGAACTGGGTTTTTGCTGATGAGGTCTTAATCCCTTTGGGTCCCTGAGAAATAATTTCACGGTCAGCAACAGGGCTTTTGTACAAAAATTTGAGAGAGTCAGGGACTCTAATATCTATCATGTTTAACTGGGGCTGGGGGTAAGGAGTCAGAGTTAAAACTGGATTCAGTGTACACATCATCCACAATGTCTAAAATTGGTGGGATAGCAAGGGGTCTGTGTTGGGGCAATAAAAGGAAATCTCTGAGTCTTTTCTTGGATTCTGAGTAATCCTGGCCTTCCCAATGGAAATGCTCTCTCATGGTATGTAAGGTCTCCCCAAAGGAGTAATCCTCAGGCGGTGAAGCTGATGGAATTGATTCCTCAGCATCAGAATCCTCATAAGGGGGTAAAGAATATCCTGGGTCCGAGGAAGAGTCAGAGAAAATGGACACCTGGTCAGAAGATTCATAGTCTGCATCCTGCCTGGGCCTTTTATCAGGACGGGGGTGGGACCCCCCTGATCAGGGTGATTAGGTCCTCAGCCATTTTTAGCATTTGTTTCTTAGGCATGGAAGCCTGTCCTGGAGAGAGTTGTGTCTGTTTCTTAGCCTTTAAGGGGGACTTAGACTTAACAGAGGGTTTAATAGTTAGCTGGGTAGGTCTGAAAACACCCTCTGTAGCTGTTGATTGCTCAGCTACTTCGATTTCCTCTGTAGGTTTAGGATTGGTAAACTGAAGGCCTAGTGCATCCGAAGGCCCAGCCAGCTCCACGTGGGAGTCGGAGGCAGTCTGTGGTTCTGTGGAAGCGGTCGTCAGGGGCTGCATAGGCACCTCGCTGAAAACCGGAGAACCGGCGACTGACCTAGAAGAGGCCTGGTCGTCCGTTTTGGGCCTCGGATGCCTGTCCTTGTGCTTTTTATGCATTGCGGTCATCGGAATTTCCAACGGCATGGTGTAATTGAATTTTCTACCAAAATAATGTCGGGCAAAATCAAACCGACATTTAATAGTGCACTTGTTAAACTTAGCACAAAACAGACAATCAGTGACGTCGTGGTCAGGGCCTAGGCATGGAATACAATAAGAGTGGAAATCCTTATGAGGTATTTGCTTCCCACAAGAAATACAGTTATTAACTTTTACTGACATCGGTCTGAGGCAAGAAAAAGTTTCCCCAACGGGGTACTTAGCTTTTTTAGAAGACTTCAGTTCTGGATTCGGAATTAAAATCTCAGGAGTCGGCCGACCGGCACTTGCGAACTGCTTCTGCTTCAGGCACCACACAGCAAGAAAGACTTTAAAATGGCATCGGCTGTATCTTATATACCCCTGTCGCACTGACGTCAGGGAGGAGGCGACAGCAACCGACGTCGGACCAAGACTTTGGAACTCTGGCCGACTGCAGGACCGCCTGACGGCAGGATAACCCAAGTGTAATGACTGAATCAGTGTAACATGATGAACATCAATCGAGGTAGTCAGAGCCGAAGGAGAGATGATGATCGGAGTTGACGGTTCCACTACCCGCACACCAATGAACTCCGGCTCCGAACTCAATGGAGTCAGAGGAGGAATGGAAATAGAGGCGGATGGAGTCTATACCTGTTGAGATGGGCTGGATAGTAATTTAGCTAGTGCCTGTGACTTAAGCAACCTACTTACTACTCTCTCCACATCATGATCCGAAAGCCTAGACAATCGAGAGGAGTGTGAAGAATGGTGGCTACGTCCACTTTGTAATAATGGTGACCGTGGTACCGAGGGAATGGACTCTCAAGAAGGGGACCTCGGTCTCTTATGGCTCCATGATGGCTCCGAAACATCTGATGGAGCCGACGGAGGAGTTGTCTTGTCGGTGCCAGCCGGAACAGACATACTCGGTTGTTCCAGTACAGGAGTCGGCTCCAAAGGTGGAGCAGACAGTTTGACAGATTTAGTGGATTTCACTGGCTGAGAACCCTTTGCTGTGAATCCTGAGGCTTCAATAAACCCCGAAGGATTAATTTGTTTTTGCGCTCCTGCAGGACCCTTGGACTAAAGGCATGGCAAATAGAACAAGAGTACTGCAGGTGAACAGCACCCAAACAATAAACACAATCCAAGTACCACAATACAGACAAAAAAATCTCTACACTACTAAACGAACACAACAGTTTTTTTTTTTTTTTTTTTTATATATATACAGTAAAAAGAAAGGGAAGGAGAGCCTCTAAGTTAAATGGCTGTCCTAAGGGGAAGGGGGAGAAATCTCTAATTTAAATGAGTTCTTAAGAAAAAAGGGACTGCGGAAAGAAGCGACGTCTACAAACAACACCCACAGAGAATAAAACTATAAGGGGAAGTATACACTAGTTTTAAGAAGTTTTAACAAATATAAATATACAAAAGTATACAAGCCTGAGCCAGAAATGACACACCTTGTAGCTGAAGCGGCAAACAAGATCTGTGTAGCTTTCGCTAGGCATCATGGGATAAGGGGTAGCCTTGAGCCAGTAAACAGCTCTCGAGCTACTGAAGATGGCAGAGTTGGAGCTGAGGATCGTCTCCAATCCCAAACAGCAAGAACAAAGGCGAGATAGACAACTTGACATCATATGTTCAACGCTACCCCTTTCTTCCCCATCATACCGCCAACATTTGCCATCTACCAGAAGTAAAAGTATTTGGAGTCTGACAGGTATATAAAAGTAACTAAGCAAATATTTCCAAGCAAAATCTTAAATCTTCTAGACTTTACTGCATATATGGAAGCCATGCACATTCTCCCATTGTATTCTTGTGAACTGCTTATCCAGTCTCCTTTCCCAATTTTTTCTAACCTCTTCTGATTGATTCCTACAGTTTTGTCACCTCAGTAACCATGAGTATAACCACTTTATGCCCACCACATTGTGAGTCTCTGCCTTAGGCAAGTGCAGTACTGAAGGATGACAAACCAGAATAACAGCTAAACCATAATGGTCCAAAAAAGCTAAGAAAATCAAACATCAGAAGTAGGAAAAGAAGAGCAATATAGTTAACACCGATCAATTTCTTCCAAAAATCAGTCATTCATTTCTTCATAGACTTTATCAACAATTTGTAGACATCATGAGCTTACAGGAAATTTTAGACCATCATGACAATCACAGCAAGTAAACTCCTGAGAAAGAAGCAGCTACATCTTTGTATCCCAGTAGGCAAAAATCTACTACTACTGACTTAACATACAGTGTGAATACTCATTAAATATTAAATAGATGTAAGCAGATGGTATGCCCTTGTTGAAATCCTTTGCATGCAGAACCAGAGTATGGGACTAGGGCTGCATATAATAAGATGCTGATCGCTCCCTCTAGGTCAGCGTGCACCTTGGTGACAGGATAAGAATGGGTCAGCTAACCAAGGGAGGGGGTCTGATGGTTGGCAGGCAGTGGAGCAATATGGCACTACCACTACATAATGCAGTGCTATGCAGAGTCAAACCAACTGCAGCAAAACTGTTAAAATAGCACCAACCAAAAAATTACTATTAAAGATATAACAAAAGTGTCCTACCAGTGTTATCATGGTGACAGAAAGGAAAACACATATCTGATATGTTACCTACGTCAGACACAGAAGAAAATATAGAAAGCAGTAATGGCATCAAAAAGAAGCAGCATTAGAAATTTAGAATATACTCATCTCAGGTTAGATCTCTAATCCAGGACACCTGTAATGTTACAAACTGATAAACAACCTGCAGTGCTGAAGAACGACTCACAGACCATTCACGGAATAATTTACTGTAATATTTACTGCTTTTGTTCCAAAACTTAAAAACAGGAACTTCATCAGAATGGATTTCCTCATAACCAAACCACTTTAAAATAACAATTAAAAAAAAAAACACGTGCCAAAAACAACCAATAAAAACAAGTGATCAATAATTTCATCACAATAAAAATATTATAATAAAATACTGCAACTTTAGAATGGAATTAATGGACACACTCATTAATACCTGGATAACTTGATGCATTAAATCTAAGTTGCCATTATAGTTCACCTTTGTTCAAATGTTCGCCTAATATATATCCCCATACATCATTAATCACTTGAACAATAATCACAAAACTAAATCTGTGATCTTGAAATGCTTGTATGATGCATTTTTTTTATACAATTTCTGGTATCTGCCATATGCTCAGTTTCTACTCATCATTCCTACACAGAATGCAAGACAATTCACAACTGGCCAAATACATTACCTGTTTACTGTCACATGAATAATGACCATTTATTTGAAAACGTTAACCCCTGTTGATGAAACTAATGTAGCCTTTTGCCTAAATTTACATTGGGAACAACGGCCACACAAACATGCCCAACCTATTGTTGGATATATGGTCACTTAACCTCTTTCCTTCAAGCATGCTCTTAAAGGTGATGCCTTTTCTATAAACGATACATGGTTTTTCACCCAATTGATCAAGTAGGCTTTTATTGGATCTAAAAATATTCCACTTTCTAATAAGGCAGTCTCGTATTGCTTTGCTGTCGACTGAAAAAGTTGTTAAACAATCTTCTCTTTTTGTGGTCAAAGATGATTGATCTACAAACAACTTCCAATTGGTCGTATTCAACATTACTATCATACAAGATCAGTCTAAAAAAAAAAAATGTCAAGTCTCTTACTTTATTCCCCTTCTGATTTCTTCAAGGTAACCAAGTGGATAACCTCACTTTAAAAACATGTCTATTCCCATCTCACATTCCATAAAAAACACCCATGTAACAGAGAAAATACAGGCTACATACAGATGAAAATATAGAAACAGCAATGGCATGAAAAAGAAGCAGCATTAAAGATTAGAATATACTTGTCTCGGGTTAGGTGGTCTCTAATCCAGGACACATGCAATGCTATCAACATCTGAATAAAAGGCAACACATGACAGCATAATAACGCAATGCTATCTATCCTGAAAATGGCAGTAGAAAAATGATGCAACACTATGGCTGCTGCAGAGTCAATCTCAAGGGTGACAAGGGCAGTACAGTATGGCTACATGAATTGCAGCGCTGCAAGTGAGAATACTCTGCAATGGTTTTGATATCTGTGTAGGCTACCTCCAAATTACACAAGGTTTAAAGAATGACCAGCTTTCTTTCCATAAAAAGGCAGTCTATAAGCAATGGACTCTAGATCCATCAAGACATCAAGCAGAAATGGTCAGCTCTCCCCTGATGTACCTACAACAAGATGCATCTTTCCCCATCACCAAGGAGCAAGCTGACCTACAGAAGCCATCACTGAAGCAGCGATAAAAAAGTTTCACAGGATCTAACCATGAGGCAGAACTCACACTATGACAATCTACAGCAGGTGCAGTGCCTCACTGATGCAAAAAAGCAGTCCCTACACAGACCATACTACAGTTCCTTCCCAGAGGAGCAATGCAAGAGTTTAAAGGTTTACTACGGGAGCTAAAAGATAACTACTAAGAAACGCAGTGCCAAGTTTCTTTGGGGTTTTGCATTCAAACATGGAAATGAATTATTTGCAAACTATATACAAGATCAGCATCATACTTCTACAAAAATACACACACAAACTAAAAAAGAATGCATATACTTAACAGATAAGTTTTTAGCAAATTAACAGTAAGCAAAGATGTTTGTACTTACCCCAAAAGTAGCACATTGTCAACATATAATGTGCTGGTTTAAAAGATATAGCGTGACAGACAATATTTATGGTTAGCAACCCATACAGCTTAGCCAAGTAGAAATGTCCGACTTCAACTCAAATGATGAAGTGTAAACAGCCTGCAGCTTTGCACAGGCTGAACTTGGATGAATTTCCTGACTAAAAAAATAAATTCTACAATGCTCAAGTCATTTCTGGCTCATCACTGCATACAGGGACTCCTGCTTAGTACGTACACATGGTGTACAGGAAACAGCACAATTCAGTTGACATTTACAGCTCAACTCTGACACCTTTTTTTGTTTTAATTAAACACATTCTCACACTAAGCAGCTCGAGAGCCCACAACCCCAACCAGATATCAACACATCAGCAATTTGGAGCAAAGCCGTAGTGAATAAAGGAAAGGTGTATTTAAATGCTTCTCAGCTTACAACATTCAAAATTAACCAATGAATTAGTTAAGCGGGATCCATTTGAAAGTCTGTTTATAAAACATGATTACATGCTATCCTTGCAATTCGATATTAGTTGCAAGGATATTCTTCTAAATCCGGCACAGTGCTCATTCGAGTAGTGGCTACTACTCTCTATCTTTCCCAGTCATGGAAGATAACATTTTGCTTCACCCATTTAGAATGAGCAGAGAATCATGACCTGAAGTTCCTGCAATAGATTTAGACAAGAGTTTGCAACATGTGTCAAAATATGAATCCTGCAAAGCATCCACTGTACACCTGAAAAAAATTAAAAAAAAAAACAGATTCATAGGTATGTACTAGGAAAGCAGCTCTTGTGAGTCATTTTAAGCCTAGCTAATTTCCCTTTTGGTGCTTGAACTAACCTTTCTCATATGCTGTCAGATTGGCCTTACTCTTCCCATGGTTAATAATTATATATTACAACTAGAAAGAATAAATGGGATCATACTATAGACAATTTGTGGGGATCCATGTGTGGGATAAAGCATTTAGGAGCTGCCTCTGTTCATTAGTAGTACAGGAACAGTCCTGGGCTAAAGCTCCTATTACCAATCCATATACCCAAGTTGAGCTATTATATCGACAGGGGTAAGCTTTTTTTTTTTTTTTTTTAACATGGATGGGGAGTCTGTTCCAGAGCAGTGGTATCTTCTGCGAAAATACCTGTTCCTCCAAATTTTTCTGTTGATGCTGCGGAAAAGGTGTAGATCCCTGGACCAAGTATTTCTGATGTGCAGTAGGTCCATCAGAATTGGGTCCAAGGGTGCCTTGTATGCCAGACACAGGTCATCTCTTAAAAGTCTGTAGGATACAGGACATAGTGACAGGGCTTTGAGTCAGTCCATGTAAGATGTACTGCTTAGGCCATGTAGCCTTTTTAGTAAGTTATCTCTATGCACATTCTAGCTGTTGCAAGTGTCTGGATAGATGCATGCCAAAGGGTACATTATACTTAATGACTGGCCTAATAAGGGATGAGTAAGGGGGGACAACGACATCTTTAGATCTAGACACATTCCCTTTGTTTATAATATAGGAGGACTTTCTCATGATAATGGACACAAGCTTGTCAACATTTAGTTTACTGTACTCATGTTCCTGAATCCTGAACATCTGATCATCTCCTGGGGTGGGGAGTATTTATCAATGTTGTAGTTCCCTAGGATAGACAACTTCCTAAAGTATATGATAATGCATTTTTTGTAACTTAGTTTCAGTCCGTAATTCTGGCAGCAGTTATTTGTTTGGGGCAAGCATTCATGCAAAATGGCAAAGTCATTTAGGTATTCTATAACTGCTCCTAACTTGCAGTCACCTGCAAACAATCAGCCAAAGCCCTTTGGCACTTTTTTTTTATTTTTTACTTCAGAGAAGTAGATGCTAAAAAGTACAGGTCCCAGCACAGAGACATGGAGGACTCCACTGGTGGCTGGTTTGTTTCCTGCATCCTAAATGTGACAGAGCTGGCAATTCGTAGGGCTTTATTCCCAATTTGTTTAGCTTTTCTGCTATGTCTTTGTAGGGGACTGTGTCAAAAGCTCTGGCCAGGTTGAGTATGGTATGTAATATTTCACCTTCATCACTTGCTTTCGTTACCTTTTTTAAAAAAGTCCACCAGGTTGAGTAAGCATGACCTGTCCTTGGCAAATCCAAACTCTGATGGGTCCATCGTTTGGAACTCCATGCCCTTACTGATTAGTTTCATGACTAAGCATGTAAGGCTGGTCAGACTCATCTATAATTGCCTAGGGCTATGGAAGGTCCTCCCTTAAGCAGGGGAATGACTAGCTGTTCTCCAACCCAACCTCCATACAGGTTGTGTACCAAGTGAATGAAGTTGAACAGTGTTGTAAGGGGCTGGCTAAATTGCTCTTCATGCAATTTAAGATGCATCCAGGGATACTGACAGGACTCACTGATGCAATATTTTTAGCTTTTGATTGTGCTTTTAGGACTTGGGTCTTGTAGAATAGCTGAAGGCGAGGTGGATTTCGGTATATTGCAGGACAGAGAGAGAGACAAAGTTTGAAATTAATTTATCAGCCAGTAGGCTCACTATCTTCAGCCTTAGTGTGCACAACTTTGTTCACAATCAGCTTAACACACTGCTGTGCTGTACATCTGAGATTATGAACATAACTAAAAAGGCCTTGGAATTGTCTTTGCCTTGACTGGCGATTTTATTCTCAGACTTTGGCTTTAGTTTATTGTAATGATGAAGGCTCTATCATTTTGGGAATTACTCTTCTTAAGTCAAAATTCTCTTCCTTGGCAAAAAAATATGCAAAAAAAAAAAAAACATTTCACGTAGGGAATAAAAGTGACAATTACAAACATCTCAATCAGTTTTTAAGCATATACAGTATAACTGAATTTTTCACAGTCCTGACTTTCTTCAGCAATTCAATATTTCAATTGAAAAACCTACCCCAATTCACAAAGACAGTAGGGACTAAATCTCAGTGCACCATTCTTGCTTGGAATTCCAAGTCGATGGAGGGAGTCAGCCCGAAGACAGAGAAGAAACTCAAATACCTTGAATTAAATAATATGCATCATAAAAAAATGAAATTCAGTCAAAAAAAACATTTTATTGCTAAACACGAAAACTGCAGTCACTATTTGAAGTCATATGGCTGGGCTTTGATACAAGAGCCTTGGAAATTAAAATGCAAAATTACAGCATACTATTACATGAATTATGCAGAGTCCATAGAGAAATCATCATACTAAAAAAAAAAACTGCATTAAACAAAGAAACTTTGTTAATAATCTTTTTCATGGGCCCAGACAATATACCTGATGGTCTCCTACACAGGATCAAGGAAAAACCCATCAAAACCTGCATCAGTCAAGTTAAGCAAAGTAACGTCTGGATAGGTCTCCAACCCTGGCAACCGGTTGCAGTGGTGTTATTTCACAAGTGAAGGATACATCAGAAAATTTTCACCATCATCTTAAACAGCATTGTATGTAAAATTATGTCTACAGTCACAATGCAACTTATCTAAAATGAGACAGAAGACCTACTACCATTAGGCATGGAGCAATACGGGTTTATTAAGGGAAGATCTTGCCATTCTATGATAAGGTAAAAGCTACACTTAATGGGACTGACACTGTATATTACTTAATTTGATCTTGCAAAAGCATTCATACCACAACATTGGAGAGTAACTGACAAATTAAAAGCCATAAATTTCAAGCCATATGTAAATATAAAAAAAGCATTGACTAAACAGTACAAAGCACAGGGTGGGAGACTTCCCATCTATGCTGGTGGAAATCACAAGTGATGGCTCACACGGCTTTGTACTGGAGTCCACTTCTTTTTGGATTATTCCCCTCAGATAAACTTAAAAACAGCCTCTGGATAACCAAATATGCTGACAGCAATAAATATAAGGACTGTTTCAATAAACGCTGCTGAGCTTCTTCAAGATGTTCGACAAAACAAAACATCTGGCAGAGTAGTAATGACATCTCTAATGTCAGTAAAAGTAGCATCATAAGATGTGGCAAAAAGGACAAATTCTATGGCCATTACAGACAGCAATATAAATCTTAATTAGTGTCCTGTACCAAAGTCAGAGCAGCTTATTCTGTAGCCCATATAATTCCAAAAAAAAACAGGACTAGTCACTTTAGGGAAATCACTGCACCAGTTCATATGTCATTGAACTGACCCCCTATTGAATACAATGCTGTATTTTGAAGCTCTGGAAACAAGCCACCTGAAATAACTTGCAAAGCTACAATGATCCCTTAACCAGAAAAAAAAATGTGCAGGGCTGAAAAGCCTGATTACAGAAAGGCTTCAGGAAATCTCATACTCTGAATGGTCTATAAGGCAATGTCTGATCTAGCTCTATTTTAATTCTGCCTGAGAAGCATTGTTGGAGCAAACATCAAGTCAGGGACCTTATACTAAAAATAAATATTAATACAATACAAGGCTTAATTTTATTTCCAAATTGTACTCCTCTACAGTTACTGCTGTTTGCAAAGTTTAAGTGAAACTCAGATCACTGGTATTAAAACCCCTTCTGCTTCCCAGTTACTTACAGAGTTTACATTCTGCCTGGATTAAGGACACAGTTTTCATGACTGCCAATGGAGAGTCTTACAAGAAATGCCAAAGAAAAATTAATGATCAGTTTTACGTATCAGCCATTACAGAGAAAGGCAGGGAAGGTTAACTACTGTGAAAATGTATATGCATTTTCCCGATGAAAGTGACACCGAAGAAGGAATAATACAAGTATATACTTCAAAGAAGCACTTAAATCCTTCGTTGTAAAACCAGGATCACCCTGACAACGGTAACACATACCGATTTTACACCCCATATATTTTGCCTTTCTCAGCTTCTAAGAAATGTTAAATTAGACATTTTTCAGGTCTGTATTAACCAAGTAGAATAAATGTACAATGCACCAATGTAGAGAGAACACAGTCTCCACACTGAGCTGAATGGAGGAGGGCACTGACAACAACTCTGTTCTGTGATATACAAGTATACTTTTTTTTTTTTTTTTTTGCTTATTTTTACTAGTTATAGCTTATTCTAACCATTTATAGCACTTTTTATGGTCTGCTGCCTACTATTCTTACTGTATTTTATTGCTTTAAACTAATCTGCACTATTGTACTGAAATTGTCTGCCTTACAAGGCCTGTTAAATCACTTCTGTTACTATCACACTGTTTGTAAAGCTTTTTTTAGCTAGTTTCACTGTGTGAAAGGTATTAACTGGAAATCTTCTCCATTTTTTAAGCATGTTTGCTTGCTCTGATTTCCTGCCAAGCATACCTCCCAACCATACCGAATTACTCGGTTTTTACTGAGTTTTGGGGTCTAAATAATGGGCTGCCACGATTCCCGAATGGCACTCCATCATTCCCGATTTTTTTCAAGTTTTTTTTAAACTTTTTTTCCACGCTTTTTGAGCTGACGTCATCACGTGCGCGATGACATCAGCTCCACCAGCCTGTCGGAATTGAGCTCAAGGGCTTTCCCGGCTGGCTGGCTGTTTGAAATCCAAGCGCACTAAAGGAAATGACAGAGCTACTAAGCAGGAGGTACTGCTCATTTCTGTGAATGGAGCGCACTGAATTTTAAGCATGTACTGATTTATTTCTTCTTCATGGGCTTATTTAAGGTATTCAAATGGAATATTTTTTTTTCGATAGAGTTATTGCACACTAACTGTTTGAAATCCGAGTGCACTTAAGGAAATGACTGAGCTGTTAAGCAGGAGGTACTGCTCATTTCTGTGAACGGAGGAGCGCACTGAATTTTAAGCAGATACTGCTCTCCACGGGCTTATTTAAGGTATTTGAATGGAATATTTTAATTTTAACAGTGTTATTGTACAAGCAAGTTATTTCTAGTCGGAATTGAGTTCAAGGGCTTTTCCAGCTGTTTGAAATCTGAGCATGCACGAACAGAGTTAGACTGCTGTTGAGTATCTACTTTTTATTTTCAAAAGAAGTTATTTCTGGTGTGTGCGGGCTCAAGGGCTTTCCCGGCTGTTTGAAATCCGAGTCTGCATGGACGGAGTTACTAAGACTGCTGTCTAACATTTATTCAAGTTCAACAGAAGTTATTTCTTGTATTTGTGTGTGTGCGAGCTCAAGGGCTTTCCTGGCTGTTCAAAA
This sequence comes from Protopterus annectens, assembly GCF_019279795.1. Classification (NCBI taxonomy): domain Eukaryota; kingdom Metazoa; phylum Chordata; order Ceratodontiformes; family Protopteridae; genus Protopterus; species Protopterus annectens. The sequence goes on along the minus strand of NC_056746.1, from coordinate 166,311,158 downwards.
TCCGAGCGTGCATGAACGGAGTTACTAAGACTGCTGCTAGTGTTAAGTATCTATTTATTTTCAACAGAAGTTATTTCTGTTGTGTGTGTGTGAGCTCAAGGGCTTTCCCAGCTGTTTTAAATCTGAGCATATACAGACGGAGTTAGACTGCTGTTAAGTATCTACCTTTTATTTTCAAAAGGAGTTATTTCTGGTTTTGTGTGTGTGTGTGTGTGTGTGTGTGTGTGTGTGTGTGTGTGTGTGCGCTCAAGGGCTTTCGGATGTTTGAAATCAGAATGTGCACAGACGGAGTTACTAAGACTGCTGTTAAGTATCTAACTTTTATTTTCAAATTCAACAGAAGTTATTTCTGGTGTGTGTGTGTGTGTGTGTGTGTGTGTGTGTGTGTGTGTGTGTGGGTGTGTGTGTGTGTGTGGGTGTGTGAGCTCAAGGGCTTTCCTGGCTATTTGAAATACGAGCATGCAGGGACGGATGGTATCTATCTTTATTTTCCACAGAAGTTACTGCTTTTACCTTTACCCTACGTGTGTGTTTCAACAGAATTACTTTTTGGCTTTGTTCAGGTTTTTTGTGCTAAGAGGTTGAGAGCTATGGTGAGAAGTCGTCAGAACTGAATTCACTAAATGATAGACATTTAAGTTTCAGTCTTCATGTATTTCAGGAAGATGCTGATTTGGAATAGTGGTATGTTGCTCTAACTGTAATGCACAGGGTCCTAGGTCCAAAACTTGGTGGTGAAATGCATGGTACTGGTAAAACAACATTTTATTCTAGCAACTTTCCAAATTTATACAAGCAATGTTTAAAAATGTGTCCCTGGTTTTCGGTGCATGGAAGTAGACTTTTATGATGGTAATGTTCTGAAATGGGCAGTTTTGTCATTATTGGTTCATGCATTTTGTTTCATTGCCTACTGGAAAAATGTTAAAACAAATGTAAAATGCGCTCTTAACATAAGTCTAACAAGTATGCTGTATTATACAAGGAATATAATTTAATAAATTCAGGAAGGTGTATCAAGCATGTATGTTTCTTTTGTGTGCAAGGGGCCTATGATTTGAAAACAGCCCAAAGGTAATGCATCTGGACAGTGGTGGATAAAGGTTTTCTTTGGATTTGGTGTGGGTTTCAATGCTGTTTCAATGAATGCAAGTTTCAAGGGCAGAGAAGTTTTAATGCCAAGTCTATTTTCATTGTGAGACAGTATCACTGTAGAAGTAAAGCAGCATGCACACACTAGTGTTTATGGTAAATGGGGTGAAATAGCCAGGTAATGGGACACATTGGAATGGCTGCAGGGCAGGGGTCTCTGTTGCCATATTTTGGTTGTCTGTTCTTCGGTTTGTTTGAAAGCTGGTATCCCACAATTCATTGGAGTGGGTGGGGTTATGCAATGTATGCAAATTTTATGTTAATCAGCGTAATAATTTGTACCTATTTTTTATGGGCCTTGTCCAGATTTTTGATGTTTTCAGGTTGAGAGGTATGCTGCCAAGGAGTACATGATGTAACTGATTTGTTTGGAGTTAAAAGCATTCTTTAGAGTCTCCTTGCTCCTTTATCTGCTTAACACTTCCATTTAGTGTCTCAATGCTGTTTTTCTGCTGTGATAAATATTTCTGTAGTGTTTTCTGCCTAAAATAGTGTAGCTAGTATCTGTAGCACAACCCAGTTCAGGTTTGTTGTCTCTGGGCTTGTTTGCAGTGGCTGTTTGTTCTGAGCACATGTTCCAGGCCATCTTGGATTAGCAGAAGCCTTTTTTCACTTTAGTGAGAGGATTGTGTTGATTGGCCACCGGCTGGTAAAGGTTGGCTGGTCTAGGGTTGGAGTAATCACTCACTGGTTCTTCTGAGCTTTTTTTTTTTAGTTGTTTCAGGTTTTACCTTCTGTTACTTAAGCCTTACCTTTGAGAGGATTTCTGTTTATTCACACTGAGCTAAACAGAGGAGGGGCACTTAGTACAACTCTGTTCTGTGATATATAACAATAAGTATCCTTTTTTATTTTACCAGTTTATTGCTAATTCTAACAATTTATAGCACTTTACTGTCTGCTGCCTATTTTTACTATATTTTACTGCTATAAACTATGCTGCACTACTGTACTGAAATTGTCAGCCTTACAGGGCCTATTAAATCACATTTTTACTGTCACATTGTAAAGGTTTTTAGCTAGTTGTATTAACTGGAAATTTTCTCCATTTGTTAAGCATCTGTTTGTTCTGATTTCCTTCCAAGGAGTGCATCATATAACGGATTTGTTAGCAGCTAGAGTCTTCTTGCTCCTTTATCTGTTTAAAACTTTGTGTCTTACTGCTGTTCTTCTGCTGTGATAAACATTTCTGTAGTGTTTTCTGCCTAAAATTGTGTAGTTAGTAGCTGTAGCATAGTTTCTCACCCTCCCTATTGGTGTCTTGTTCTTATGCTTGGTGATTTTGCAGTTGCCTGCCCCTACTGTAAATTTGATCTGGGACACTCCCTCCCAGTCCAGTGTCATTAGTTCATTCTACCTAATACAGAGAGAACATTTGGGAAGGCCAACCCCCCTTAGTTTCTTAAACTTGAATTATTTCATTTCTCCCTTTCCACTTTGCTAAAAAAAAATATGCAGCTGCTTTTACAGTATTTGTGTTTCCTCCTCCTACTCTATTACTTAATCTTGTTTTTTCTGCTACTTGTTCTCTAAAGTGTTCAATTGCATCTTATCTGCTGCATTTATTACTGCTTGTTTTTAGCCTGTTTAAATTTTAAGTGTTATTCTAAGCCTCTTAGTTTTAGTTTAAACACTTGGGCTTTAGGCCTACCACTTAGCTCTCCCTGGCCTCCCTCCCTCAGATTCTGACAAATATGGATGGACAATTTCCTGCGGTTTCTCCTGCCAATCTAGTTGATATGGGCATCCTGAGACAGTGTAGCAACTGCCTCATGTACACACACAACCATCTGCTACCACCACCTAGGAACACAATTTGTGAGAGATGCAATTACATAAAGAAGCTAGAGTCTTATGTTCTCTCCTCACAAACCAGTACATCTAGCACTGAGAAGGTTGTCAACACATTCACTACACCTCAACCACCACCCACAACTACACAACACACCCACATATGTGGAGATTCTCAACAAAAACAAACCCAAACAAAGGAGACCTCAGAGGCAAAAACACATGAGAACTCCGCAACCTTCTACACCACATACCATGGATAGTCCACACACCAGTGTCTCGCAACCACTAAGGCCTAACCATAAACCCAACATATTAGTCATAGGAGTCTCCATTGTGAGACGCACAAATGTGCCTCTCACCAGGCTGGATAAGGAGAAAATCACAGTTAGTTGTTTTTCAGGTGCTAGAATCTGCCATATCACACGCACTCTAATCTCTCAACAACAGGTACTCTTATGACTCTGTCATAGTCCATGTTAGGGTGAACAACTTGAGACATACCTCCCTGGACTATAAGAAGAGAGACATGACTGAACTTGCTAAATGTGTGTCCCAGGCAGGTATGTCCCTAGACTTTAGCAGCATTCTACCGTCACCCAGAAAGATGCCTCAATACAAACAGAAAATTACTAACAATTAGCTTAGTTTCTGGTGTCATTCCAGGGGGAACCAGTACCTAACAGCCTGGGAAGATATGACTGACAGACCACAATGCTTTGCTAGAGATAGTCTGCATCTGTCTCACTTTGGCTTTAGGCTTCTGGCAAAGGCCCTTGCCTCCTCCACAGTGCCTTTTTTTTTAAGGAAAAGTCATGAGGTTGATAATACAAACATAAAAATTTCAACAAAAATGCAATTTAAAGGTCATGCTGCTAAATGCTAGGAGTCTAAACATGAAACTGCACTCATTGGAGCATTCTTAACCCTGGAAGATGCTGACATTTGTGCAGTCACAGAAATCTGGTTCAAAGCTGTGAAGAGCACCCCAGCCTTACCTGGTGGTTACTCATCCTATCATACATTCAGACCCCAAAATGTGGGCAGCAAAGCCAAAGGAGGTGGAGTTTCAATATATATTAAAGACGCACACACCTCCAGGCTGGTCAAGCTGTGAAGACCAAGGAGGAGCGGGTGTCCAAATGGAAGCATTCTCGCCTTAGCCTGAACAAGCAAATAAGAACACTAGTGAAATCCTCTACAGCCAACTTCAAGTCCAAATTGGCCACACCTACTAGAAACAATAAGGCCTTCTTCACATATGGCCGCAATCTCAAAGGGAGCACCCAGATCTGTTCAGAACTGGTGGCCAAGGACACCACATACACAAATACTGTAGATACAGACAATCTGCTGGGGGACAGATTCAGCGAAAACGTCTCCCCTCTGTCCCCATCAGTAAATCAGGACATCCCAGTACCTGCCCACCCCAACTCCTTATCTCTAGGGAACAGTTCATCACTGCCCTCTCAAAGGCAAAAAGTATAGCTTCCATGGGACCAGAAAACATCCCAGGCTGCATCCTACATGAACTCAGGCATGAACTTGCGGCACCATTAGGCACCCTATTCAATCAAAGCCCGAGTACCAGCTTTGTCCCAGCCGAGTGGAGGACAGCCACAGTCATTGTTTTACAGAAAGGTGGAGCATCTTGTACAGAAAGATACAAATTTACATGTTGATGCCTTACAGTCAATGAGGAAATTAGAAGATGTCTTGAGTAAAATTAAAAATGCCCAGTGGCAGAAGAGACATAAGGAGGCTTATGTGATGTTTAAGATAGTTCCTAGAGGGCTCCGAATATTGAAAATGCCAACTTTTGGGTCAGCCTATCCTGAGCTGCTATCTAAATGGCAACAGCTGAATTTAGAGACGAGTTATGGGTATATGAAGCTCCTCATCAAACAATATAGTACTATAGAAGAAGAGCTTCATAAAGAGGCTCTAGTTCTAAAGAAACGGCTGACATCTATTCTCACTGATACACAGAGAGATGATTTTATCGATGATGTAGCGACCACTTTGAAAGCATTAGATAATAAATTACTCTTGGCAAAGAAAAGAAAACTGGAGAGAGACTGCTCGGATTTCTCCAGAGGGAACGTATTTTCTTGGCCGAGGGAATCCACTCTAACAACTTATGCTGAAACCATCACCAGCATTGTGACACCATCTACTGAGCGCTCGGATCATTTGGTTCCCTCTACTTCCAGGAATACGGTTCCGCCTCCTTCCAACACAGTTGATAAAGAACCGCGATTTGAAACGCGTTCTATTCTGACTACTACAACTGCTGTACCCAACCCTGAAGCTATCGGCGAGCAAGTAGTATAGAGAAAAACAACTCAGGCAACCAGACAGTGTTCTATACCTGGAGAGCATGATGCCACTGCTCTCCATTTTCCACTCCCATTTCGAATGGCCAACAAACAGGTGTGGAGCCCACAATGCAAGGGGAGGAGGAGGAAGACGTCTGGAGGACAATTTGAGTTCCAAAGGAAAGCTTTGAAACCCGTACCAAGGACTTAATCATTAACTTGTCACAGTATGTATTATCAGAATGTGAAAAATCTGTTTTAAACGGGTTTGTCATTTATTCCTTCGCTAACTGTGGATGTGAGTAGTCTGACAGTAGATATTAAATATTTTACTAGGAATGTTGCACTGGGAATGCAGTTTGGCAAAAGTGATATGAATAATACTAATGTTTCTTTATTTAGGAAACCCTCAATGTATACACCTCTTTTGCATCCCCTACTTGAAAGTTTTGAAAAAGCTTGTACAAATGATTTTTTGATGCTTTTTGAAAATAATAGGATAAAACCTGAATTTTTTAATTTAACTAAAGATGAGAAACTGGTTACATAATAATCCTGATGTAGTAATAAGACCAGCGGATAAAGGGGGTGCTACAGTGTTATTACTATTATGATAATACTATTAATGAAATGTTATCAGATAACACTAACCTGTATGAAGTTGAATATGTCTGATTTTGATAAATTGATTAAAACAGTACATGCTGATTTGTATGACATGTTAATGTGTGATATCATTGATGACAGTTTATATAGGTATTTTTTAATCGAAAAACCTCTAGTACCTATGTTTAGAGGTCTCCCTAAAATACATAAGGTTATGGACAAACCCCCACTAAGACCAATAGTTTCAGGTAAAGGTTGGTTGAGTATGTCAATCTGGAGAAACAATTAAGACCAATAGTAGATTCCACGGTTTCAATCTTACGCGATACCCAACAATTTCTAGAAACGCTAGCACCCTATAATCTTGATAGCAAGCTTAAAGATTCAGATTATATAGTGACACTAGATGTAACATCATTGTTCACCAGTATACCGAATGATGTAGGTGTGGATTTTCTGAGACTGAATTGATATGTAAAGGTTTAAACAACAACCAGATTATGAGGATTACCATGCTGCTAGAATTAGTTCTTATGAATAATGTGTTTACTTTTAATAGCGGCTACTATCTTCAGACTAGAGGTGCAGCGATGGGCACTTCTTGTGCCAATTCTTAAGCTAATCTAGTATTAGCATATTGGGAGGTCACCTATATATTAGGACATATGACATACTCTAAGTTTATCAAATACTATAGACTGTTTGTGGATGATGTTTTTCTGATTTGGGGAGGGGATTTGGAAAGCCTGGAAGAATTTGCTACATATATAAATGGAACCACGACCTTTCTGACATGGACTAGTACGAGTTCACAGACGAGGATTGAATTTTTGGATGTCATGTTGCAGAAGGATAATGAGACTCTAACAAGAGATAAATAGGAAACCCTGTAGGAGGAATGCCATCCTACATAGAGATAGTATGCCCCCCCCCCGCACATACACAAGAATATTGTTAAGAATCAGGCAATACGCCACTCTTGTATAATAAGTGATGATTCAGTGTTTTCTGATGCTATTGTAGGGATGGAACAGGAGTTTATTGATGGAGGTTATCATAGGAAAGATCTTATAACATTACATGAAGTTGAACGTGATCAAGCAGGACTACCCTATATTAAAAGAAGTGGTCCAGTATGGGAGCAACATACTAGGAATGGATATGAAAGGCGAAGGATAGTTATTCCCTATACTAATAACAATAGTTCTGTTGTAGACGTTATTAAAAAGCATTGGGGAATTCTACAGTTAGATGAAAGCATTAAGAGCTTGGTGGGCACTAATCCTGGTATTAGTTACAGAAATACTAAGTCACTAAAAATGATGCTTTGCTATGAAAAGAATGGGAGAAATAGGATTATCTCCCAGAGAAAGGGAACATATGCTTGCCATAATTATAATCAATGTGGCTTTATTATGAACTCAAATGTTTTTGAACATCCGGATACTGGTGCTAAGTATGAATTTAACCACTATGCAGATTGTAAATCCAGAAATGTGGTTTACCTTGCTCTGTGCAATAAATGCCAATGCTTTTATGTTGGCAAGACCAATAGAACGCTGAGAGAACGGATTAGGGAACATATTTATGTCATTCATAGACAGAATGAAGGTAATGCTCTAGCTAATCATGTTCTGCAACATGACAACTCATGCTTTTAGATTTATGGTTTTGGGACATATGTATACCACAGAGAGGTTAGGGAATATCAGTAATAGTACTGAAAAGGAAGAAGCTAAATGGATTATCAAGCTAGCAGCTGACAAGGGACATGGCCTCAATGATAAGCTTTCACTTAAACCATTTCTAGCAGATAGACCATTTAGACATTAGTTCTATTTATTTACATATGTATGGTGTTTGTCAACTAGTTTTATATAAATATATATATGTGACTGTAATGAAATAGGCATCTTGATATTTTATTTAGTATGAAAATGCTTCATTTAGTGTGAAAATGTTTTTTTATTAGCACCTAAGCTTTTTTATATATCAGCACCTAAGCTACGCTTTTAACATGATGAGGTTCTTTATGATGTTTTTCTATTTTTGAATTAGTTTGTGCACCGATGGTATTGTTTTTAGTAGTCATGTGTTTGAAATTAAGCTTTTTATAGGTGTAATATTGCTATTTAAGCAGCTTAAAATTTAGGGGTTTTATTTCAAGTCTGATGACGCATCCTGAGAGACGTGAAAGCGCTTACTAATTCGAATAAAGGATTGTTTTTACTTCAACCTTGGGAATTATCATTTTATGCATTGACTTTTACCTGGTTTGCTTTGATTGCCGTGGCGTATCTACCTCTCTTTCCTTGGTTCTCTGAGACAGTCACCAAAGCCACGGATGAGGGGAAGACTGTGCACACTGCCTACCTAGACTTGGCCAAAGCCTTCAACACTATTCCCCACTCGGCATAGTAGATAAACTCTCAACTAGGCATCAATCCATACATTACCAGATGGGTAGCAAACTGGCTCACTGAAAACCCACCTAATCAAAATAGGGGAAGCAACCTCAAGCATTAGACCTGTAACTAGTGGTGTTCCCCATGGATCGGTCTTGGGGCCTCTGTTATTTGGGATATACTTCTCCAAGGTGCAGGCCAAAACCAGTGGGCTATTGCTGACCAAGTTTGCAGATGACTGCAAGCTGGGCGCAGTCATCAATTCCCCAAGTGATGTGGACATCCTCCAAGAGGGTTTCACCCAAACAAATGACTGGTGCCAGAAACATGGCCTCAAGCTGAATGCCAAAACATGCATCATCCCCTTTGGAATGAGTGACATCCCCATATATTATCACATTAATAACAAAGTCCTAAGTACACAAATCAGTAGTGAGGGATTTGGGCACCCAGGATGACAGCAACCTGACTTTTGACCAACATGTTGCTTCCGTTGTACAGAAAGCTTTCTACATGGCCCACCTCATAAGTAAGGGTATCTCATCCAGGGATAAAGAGGTCATAACAGCCCTGCATTCTTCCCTTATAAGGCCAATTATTGAGTACAACAGAGATTCCTCACCAGGAGGATCCAGGGCCTCAAACATCTACCCTACACAGGCAGGCTAAGTCCTGTCCCTCTACTCAGTTTCATACAGATTCCTCAGAGGTGACTTCTGTCTGGCATACAAAGCAATCTCAGACTCTGCCTTGATGGACTGCTGAATATTCACAAGTCAAACTCCACTCGAGGAACCTGTACGCACAACCTCAACCTGGTCTGTGATATCCATAGGATTTTTTGGCGGGACAAATTTGTGTCCCAGAGACTCCCCCAATCTGTGAAATAGACTCCTTCACGTCAAGCAGAGTACCTCATTAATCCTTTTTAAGTAAAACTTGGATAACTGGATGGGAAACAGAAAACACACCCCTGGGATTCCACCTGTGTCCCTGATGGACAGGGGCTTTGGGTACTGACTTGTCTAAACATGGGCTAAACTCTTGGCTAGGCTTATAAGGGCCTCAGGGCCAATAGCCTAGTAATCTTGTATAATCCATCCACCTGAACATGTTAACCAGAATAGTACTAATTATTTGATGTTTACAATTGACAAGGAAAAATTTAGATATGATATTTTGGAAAAGACTGAAGGGAGATGCAAGAATATATATATTAGAAAAATGAGAAAAATTGAGAGAGACTTAAGATAATCTAGAGATTGCTATCCCAGACCTAAGGAATATCAAAATTTGAATGATTTACATGAAAGAGAAGGGAGGAAGTGTATCAAAGACCAACATCAGAATGAAGACTATGCAATGATAAGGCTTTCCTAAGACCTATATGACCCTTTAGAGTTTCCCCCTGTCCGAAGGTTGGAGAGATTGAAAAACAGGTAAACGACACACTACAATTATAACAAAGGGAAGGGCAACAACAGGAGCAACCAATGGAACAGATAAATCATGGTTTTATAGGACAAGATAGTGCTGTAAAGGAAGGTTGCAAATTTAGTTATAATAGCCATCATATTTTTAACTACAGTAGTATTGTATTAAATAAGACACATTTTAAATTATTTTCAAAAGGTTTTAAATTTATCCCCTGGAAAAAAAGCTGACATAAGCTTATTATTGACTTAAAATTATTTTTTAAGAAAAAAGAACTTGGGAGTTATTTTTCCAAGAACAGGAAAGACTTTTAGTTAGACAGTGTACTTAAAAGGAAAAAAAAACTTCTTACCATAACGTTCCATCTGTGTTGTTCTCATCTTCTTTCATTCATCACTGATGGGTTTGGTTCTGAGCCCTCGGAACAGAATCGGCCTTTTTACAAAAGCTTGCGCCAGCCAAAAACACCCTCAAGCTAAGTCTCTACCCAGAATGCCCTTGTCCCCGATACCTCAGATCAAGTTTGCTAGAGAAAGAGAAGTAAAGCAGTGGCCACTTCTGCGCAAATATCCTAGGGCACCACTTAGACCCAAAGCATCCCCCAGGAACCTTTGGAGGGGGAAGGAGGGTGGGAAGTGATGAATGAAAGAAGATGAACAACACAGATGGAACGTTATGGTAAGACATAACTTCTTTATCTGATGTTGTTAATTTTCTTTCCATTCATCACTGATGGGACAAAATCTCAAGCTACCTTGAGGTCCATGGGTGGCCCTTATGAAAGAACATTCCTGAGTACCACTGAGCCGAAGGCAGCTCTCCCTCTGGAGACCAAGTCCAATTTGTAATGACTGACAAAGGTATGAGGCTTAGCCCAAGTAGCTGCTGTGCAGATGTCATCCATGGAAGCCCTAGAATGGAAAGCTACAGATGTTGCCATAGATCTAGTAGAGTGAACTTTAACTTTTGGCATTGGTTTATTACTGAGGGAATAGATGAAATGTATGCAGTCCTACAACCATTTTGATGATGCAACCTTGGAAACAGCCTCTCCCATTCTGGGTCCAGAAAAAGAGATGAAAAGCTGTTCAGATTTATGGATAGATTTGGTCTTGTCTAGGTAAAATCTCAGTTTTCTATGTACGTCTAAAGAGTGAAGGCAGTACTCTCCTCTAGTGGAGAGATTCGGAAAGAACATAGGTAGAGCAATGGTCTGGGTTTATGGAGAATTCAGAAACAACTTTGAGAGGAAGGATGGATTTGTCCGAAGTGATACTCTGTCTTTATGAAAGACCAGATAAGGCCTCTTGATACACAATGCCTGCAGCTCAGAGACCCTTTTGGCAGACATGATGGCTACCAAGAACAAGGATTTTTAAGACAAAAACTTGGTCACATTTCGCAGTAGGTTCAAAAGGTTTTTGAGTCAATGACTGAAGGACTAGAGTGAGGTTCAATGGTTCCACAGGCTGTCTGACAGGAGGACTGATGAGAGGTCCCCTTGAGGAATGCCTTGCATAAGTGTAGAGAGATAAGAGGGGTGCCATCTATACCATTGTGGAAATTGCCGCTAGATGTACTCTTATGATACAGGCAGAGGCTCCATTATCAAAAAACGTAGCCAAGTATTGAAGCACTGCAGTTACTGGAGCAGAACACGGGTCTAGCATGTTATCCTTGGACCAGATGGAGAATCTTTTCCATTTATCCTGATATAGTCTTCTGGTGGATAGTTTATGAGAGGTCAGAATGTCTCAAACAGGCGAGAGAGATTAGCTTGCCTGGCGACTAGTGGAAGTGGAGAAACCAAGGTGTCAGCTTGAGACTGGACAGATTTGGGTGACTCAACCCTTAGGGGTGAGTAATCAGATCTAGTAGAGGGTCCAAAATCTATGGTGGGTATACTAAGCGACTCTACATCTGGCCTCATCCACCAAAGGATTGTATGCAGGAGTTGGTTATTCGAATCTGGCAACTGAAAGGGTAACAGTTTGAGAACCATTGACAAATAAGGAGCCACTGCAGGATCCACATATGCAGTTTTGCTAGAAGCACTATTGGGATTGAAGCTGCCATAGAGCCTAAGGCCTGCAGAATTTCCCTTGCTGAGACTTTTGAGAGAGTATCACTCGGAGCTGAAGCCTCAGTTGGTGGAGTCTGTGAATTGGGAGTGATACTAGACAGGACAGAGTACTGAACACTGCTCCAATGGACTATTTGATGTGTAGGAGTAAGGTTTGATTTTTCCCAATGTATCATTATTCAACAATTTTGCCAAAGAGAGAGCATAATGCAGTGCTGTTACCAGAAGGTGCTCAGTGGGGGCAGTGATGAGCCAGTCGTCCAGATATGGAAACACCCAGAATCCTTTTAGTCTCAAGTGAGCTGTGACCACTGCCATGCATTTCGTGAACCCTCTGGGGGCTGTAAAGAGACCGAAAGGCAGGGCATGAAATTGATAATGACTGGCCCCTAGCCAAAAACAAAGAAAACTTTTGGAGCATTTGTCCATCTTGATGTGGTAATACGCATCTTGGAGATCTATTGAGCAAATCCAATCGCCTTCTCTTAAAAAGGGGAGAATGGACTGAATCGTGATCATCCAGAATCTGGTTTGGGTGACCAACTTGGTTAATCTGCTGAGATCCAAAATGGGTCTCCAGTTCCCCGTCTTTTTTGGCACCAAAAAGAATCTTGAGTAAAATCTGGATCCACGCTGGTCTGGTGGGACTGGTTGGATGACTTTTTTCAGACAGCTTTATAATCTCTGAAGCTGCTTCTTCCCTTTGACTTGGTGGAACGTCGGGAAGTTTTCTTGGAAGGTTTGGTTGACAAGAAAGGGGGATGGTGCAACCTCTGGTGATGATACTCTGCACCCAACGTTCGGTGGTGATAGATTGCCAGGCAGCGTGGTGCAGAGAGAAACGACCCCCGACTGCTTCCAGAGATGAGCAATAAGGCTGCTCCTCAGGAGCACTGGTAAGACTGTCCACAAAAGGAATCTCTGGAGCCTTGGTTACAAGGACCCCCTCTGCCTCTATAGGTGCGTCTTCTGGAATTTTTACACCCTCTGCCCCTGGGGGTATCATCACCACGTGCAAGGAAAGGACCCCGAGATTTTTTGTGCCACATTTTTCCACGCCTCTGATTCCTGGAGAAGGTACGCGAGGATTGGAAAACTGTAGGCCTATGGCAGACAGGGTCTTTCTGTCTTGCTCGCAGCTGGCTAGCATGTCCTTTACTTTGGAGCCAAAAAGGAACAAAGCTTCAATGGCAGCATTCAGAAAGGAAAAATTGAAGGGATCCACGAGGTCACAAATGCGCATCCAGGCATGACACCTCATGACAATGCCCGAACCCACTGCTCTAGCCACCCCTTTGGTCGCATGTGACAGCAACCTCATGGACGAGTTGGATATTGATTCCAGGGTTGCGGGCTGCGAGGCCACTTTGTCCCGGACCTCGTCCAACAACTGTCCTGTGAGCGTCCCAGGAAAGTCAGAGATCAAGTCCCTCTGGAGCCTCGTAAAATGTGCCAAATAATTCAGGAACCATACAGCAAAGGTCCCTGATGCAAAAACAAACTTCCCAAGTTTGTTACCGCCTGGGACTCCCTGTTGGGCAGGTGGACAACGGGATTTTCCTCAGTCAAGTCCTTTTTCATGGCCACCGTTCACCACCATAGCTTCGACTGGTAACCCTCTGGACCAATGCTGGTTTGCCTTGGGAGGGGAATGAATTTTGTCTGGTCTCAGAGGGATCGCCTCAATGGAATCGGGGTTCTTCCAAGCACGCTGCATGATGAGCTCGTTGGCAGACGGGGTCATCCAAGATGTAGAAGGCCAGGCGCAGAAAGCCAGCAGGAACACGGACTCCTCAGACGAAGGGTTGGAAGGCTTCCAGTCACCTCTCTACTTTAACATTTCCAGGAAGTCTCCAAAGGAGACATCAGAAGGTGATTGTGGGGACCCTTCATCATCACAGTCCAAGTCTTTAGTTAAGGACTCCTCGAGTGAGTCCATGTGCTTCCTCTTAGTAAGGTCTATGATCGGTGCCAGAGGCAGGACCAGTGCCCAAACTGGCTCCGGTATCGAAGGTTGAGATGCTCGGAGCCGAGGAAGATGGAGCCGTAGAGGCAGATTTATGCTCCGAAGACAACTTTGGGACCTTTGATTTCCAAGGCTTGTCCTGATCACCCGATGGTGAGGAGGGAACTGAGTGAGATCTCTGTCTTTAGTAGAAGGGGTTGAGACCTCCATCGCAGAAATGGCCTCTGAGAAGGGAGACATGAGTAACCCTTTCAGAATCAGCTTATTTTTGTGCTCATTAAGAGTGCATTGACTGAAACTCTGACAAATGTCACACCGAGGCCGCACCGAAAGGTGAGGCACTCCCAAACAGTATACACAGTCATTGTGAGAATCACTATTAGGTAACTTGCTATGACAACATGCAGCACAACGCTTAAACCCTGAAGTACCCTTCTTATCTGACATCTTGATAGAAAGACACCACAGGCCAACCGTATAATCCAACTAGAACAAAATCAAACACCGTTCAAAGAAGTCACAAATATAGCAATACAGTGATATGTAGAGAAAAAAGAAACACCTTACTAAAACCCAAAGCTAATAGGTTAGACAGGAAAGACAATGCCAGCTATGGTATTGAAGAAATACCACAAGGGTAAGGGAGGAAAGGCCGTACCAACAATGGTACTTGAAAGTTTACCGACGGTAACAACAGATAGAGTAGAGAGGAAAAAACACAAGGTTAGACAGAAGAAAACACACTAGAAATACTATTCGCTCAATAAAATATTAAGGTATCAAACATTTTCCACACAAATATCAAATAAAGTTCCACTTAGCTGAGAGTTCAGCTGAAACGCGGCTTTACGGCTATGCGGCAAACGAAATCTGAGGTATCAGGGAGAAGGGCATTCTGGGTAGAGATTTGGCTCAAGAGTTTTTTTGCCTGGTGCAAGCTTTGTAAAAAGGCCAACTTGGTTCCGAGGGCACAGAACCAAACTAATCAGTGATAAATGGAAAGATGTTTAACAACATCAGATGCACTTTTAACCCACCTCTTCACCCACAGCTGAAAAACTGAGGCCTTACTGGAAAGAGTTAAGATTTGGTGTAGAACAGAATAAAATTGCGCACACAACCTAATGAAAGGAGAGACTAATATTAAATGAAGTCAGAAATAATTAATTTTTAAAAATAAGGAGAGCTGACAAAGGGGACAGAACAGTTTTTTTTATGGCAGTATAACATACAAGGCAAAAATGATGGAGATATTGAATCAAGTGTTTCACCAAACTAAGTTAATACTGCTAATAAAAATTTTTTTGAATGCTTTATTGTTGGAGAGAACGATTGATATTGATATGTTTAATTATCTTCACCTAGAAAATCCAAGAATTCCCTCCATATTTGGAATTCCAAAGGTCCATAACAGCATACCTGACCACTCTGAGATCCATACTGGCTTCTGAAGTTTCTGTTACTGCTCCTCTTGCAAAGCCTTTGGATTCTAAATTAAAAGAAATATCCTCAATGGAAGCTAATGTACTAAGAGACTCTTGGAACATGTTGAAAAGCATAAAACTAGATCTATGCAGTGACAGTTATTTTTATTATTACTGATATAAGTAGACCTGCTTGCCTCGATACCACACAAGGAAGGCATGTGTTGGTTTGAGGAAGCGTTGGTTAAATATGGAAAATTCACTAATAAGGACTTTCATATGATTTTAACAGTAATGGATGTAGTTTTAAGAAATAATTTTATATACTATAAAGATAACATTTTTCAGCAACTTCAGGGTGTTGCAATGGGCGTTAGGTGTGCCTCTATCCTCGCCATCATCCTTTCCCAATGGAAAGAAAAATATATACTTCGGTCAGAATATGCAAACTGTTGGAATTTTTATAAATGGTACCTGGATGATATTTGTCTATTTTGGGTAGACACGGAGGAAAGATTCTTAGAATTCTTTAACTAAATCTCCAGGACCACTTATTTCTTAAAATTCACTCATAAAATAGATGATGAACAGATGAATTATTTAGATACTACCATTAGAAAGGATGATGGTAGTTTTGTATCAACAGTATATAGAAAGTATACTTTTTTTTTAATTGCATCTGTTCTATACTAGTGCTCACCTCCGTATCAGAAAAGGGGTATAGTTCAGGGACAATTTGTGCGAGGGTGCAGAATAACCACAAGAGACAGTGATTTTTTTAAAAGAATGTGAATGTTTGACCCATATGTTTAGAGAGAGAGGATACCCGGACAGTTTAATAAAATAAATAGAACAAGTAGTTTTAGAATGTAGAAAGGGTAGATTTGCACCCTTAAAAGTAGATGTTCGAGTATATTCACTGCTGCAGTCATTACATTTGGGTTATCTGCTTGCAGGTAGCCCTCAACCAGCCTGAATATCGAAGTCTTGGATTCCTGGGTCAGATGTGGTCTCTTCTTCCATGACATCAGGTCGTCAGGGGTATAAAACATGCAGCCGACGCCACTACATCAGTTTTTCTTGCCCCAGATGTCAGGTGCCCCCATAATGGGAAGGAATTATATGTTAGGTTACACCTCCAACAAAAAGCAAATACACCAGAAAGCTTAAAATATACCAAACAAGAAGGACGATAGAGCCAAGAGAAGTCAGGGGGCTGGAGGGAGGGTAACCAGGACTGCAACAGTGAATACACTCTAACATCTACATTAAGAGTACACAACTGTACTATGTTCTTTGTGTTTCACTGTTGCAGTCATTACATTTGGGTTGATTCCCAAAGCTAAGGAAGGGAGGAGGAAGTTAGAGAGCATTAGGACCAGCTATTAAGCCCTACAAGACTGCAGTGGCAAATCCAGCTCTGGATTTAGAAAAAATAGCCATGTGGTAATGCTTGGTGAAGGTATGTACAGAGCTCCAGGTAGCAGCTTCTAGGATGTCCCTGGTAGGGACACCTTTGAGAAAAGCTGTAGAGGTAGATGCAGCCATGGTGGAATGTGATCTTAACCCCTGTGAGGTAGGTTTTCCATGGTGCTTATAGCAGAAATTAATGCAATGGGCTATCCACTTAGAAATGGTTTGCTTTGAAATGGTCTTCCCCTCTGCCCCCGCAGCAAAGCCAACTAGCAGCTGTTCAGATTTTCTGAGAGGCTTAGTCCTGTCCAAATAAAATCTAAGTTGTCTGTGCACACCCAAAAAGTGTAGTATTCGTTCTCCTTTGTTTTGTGAATTCGGGAAAAAAGTAGGCAAATAAATGGACTGATTAAGGGCCACACTAGACACCACCTTGGGCATAAAGGAAGGATTGGTCCTGAGGACACCCTGTCTGCATGGAAGATGATGAAGGGCTCCACTGCCATGAGGGCCTGTAATTCAGACACTCTTCTTGCTGAAGTGATGGCTAGAAGGAAGGCTGCTTTCCAAGAAAGGAATTTAAATTCTGCAGTTGCAGCTGGCTCAAAAGGAGGGAGAGTGAGCTTTTCCAATACAAAGTTTAGGTCCCTGCTGGGTAGGTGCTTTCCTGGGAGTCTTAAATTTTTGGCCCCTCTGAGGAATTGCTTTAGCAGGGGATGAGAAAAAAAGAGGGGTGGTTCAGTATTATAATGTGCTGAAATGGCAGAGGCATTAATTTTAATTGATGAGAATGAAAGGCCCTTGTGGAGCATTTCTGTTAAGTATTGAAGAATATGCGGTAAGCTGGGCACGGTTGTGCCCATACCCTGAGTCTGGCTCCAGGAACAGTATCTTTTCCACTTTTCAGCATAGGATTTTCTAGTGTTAGGCCTCCTTGCCTCCAGAATGACATCTAGCACCTGCTTACTGAGGGATGCTATTGGAGAGCTCAAGGAATTAGCCAGGCTGCAAGGTTCAGGGTATGAAGCTAAGGGTGCAGAATCTGGCATTCCTACCGGGACAGCAGGGAAGGGATCTGAGGCAGGTGCCATGGTTCCAGCAGTGTCATACTGCTCAAGAGGGGGTACGAGTGCTGGCGTGGCCAGTCTGGTGCAATCAGTATTGTCCTTGGTTTGTCCTGTTTGATCTTTAGCATAACCTTCGAGAGGAGAGGCAGAGGGGGAAAGGCATAAACTGAGGGGCTTTCCCAGGTAAAGGACAGGACAACCTAGAAAATTTAAAGTTAAACTGTCAACAACAAACTGATGTTTTGAAGGATATCCTCCAGAAACAACAAACTAAAATCTTGGATATTGAAAATTCATTGAGTGATATAGATGGAAAGGAAGATGAATCTCACTGCGAACTCATTCTGCAAAAAAATAACTGGCTGATAAAGTGGATGACGTTGAAAATAGAGATAGAAGAACAAATATTAGAATTTGTGGTCTCCCTGAAAGAACAGAAGGAGAAGATATTACCTCTTTTTTAAATTCCTGGTTACCTGATTTTTTTCGGCTTGAAGGAAGGTCTGTCCTACGGGATTGAAAGAGTGCATAGAGCCATTGGAAAACCTTTTCCTTCCCCAAATGCTTCACCAAGATCCATAGTAGTGAAGCTCCTTTCCTTCCTAGATAAAGAACTTATACTAAAAACAGCTTAGAGAAAAAGTCCCTTATCATTCAAAGGAAATCAAATAGGGTTTGACAATGACTATTCCACGAGTGTCCTGGAATTGAGAAAAGCATCTTGGCCACTGGTAAAACTGTTAAAACAAAATAAAATCAAGGCGCAGCTAGTCTACCCCAGCCAAAATCAAAAATTTCCTTCAGAATGAAATGAGATCTTTTAATACTATTGGAGAAGCTGTCTCTTTCATCCAAAACAAAAACATTATTACAATTCCAGAAGGTATGAACTGGTCACCATCTACAACCCTTAAAAGATCATCTGAGAAAGATAATTGGATGGAAGTGAATAAGAAGTTGTTGAAGACTGGTTTTAAAAGTGCTGGACTTTCTAGTTCTCTCAAAGAACAAACTAAATGATAAAATATTCATGGACAACTAACAATGTATGTATCACTATTTATTAGTCTAGGAAATCTCTCTGTCACTTTATAATTGGAAAATATAGCCTAATCTTGTATGTATTTCTCTCTAATTAGAACATATTTACTAGGAATGCTTAATATATGTAGTTATTTAGCCCCTGCATACATATACTTATTTTCCCTTCATAGAACTCAATAGTTTTTAATAATGATAAAATGGTTATTACTTTGTGAATTTATAATATCTATTAAGAGACCTTGGGTTTTGTGTACATCTAATAGAACACGTATTTGTTTATTTCAAATGCTTTGGTGAAATATATGGGTTAAACAGCACTGATGCCCCTCTCTAGCAATGTTTTTTTTTGTTTTCAGCCTAGCATTTAAGCATTCCAAACTGACAGTTTACTGTTTAACTACACGAAACAGCAGTCTCAAGCGCTGCCTAGATGCAAGAAGAAAGTTCTCTTCCCTTAAATACACGCACGGTTCCTTTGTATATAAAGTTAAATCAGTGCTTTTTCGTTGGTGAGGCAACAGTGTTTGGAAAATTACTAGTATAAGATATCAGCCTCAGAAACAGAGTTGTTAAAGGGAAAGTGTCAGCTTTCTCATGATGCAGTAACATACCTGCTTTTTGTGTGGGTGTATGTGTTACTTTGTACTGTGATATACAGCTCAGCTCTTTCCTCACAAAGCTGTTGACACTTTTAGTTAGTAGCCCCGCGCACGACTCAGTATGAAAGACGGTTTGACATTGCGTGTGAATTGATTGTAACATATGAATGTCGTGGGAGTCCCTCGGTTACTTTCTGGCCTCAAAGGGGACATTTTTTATAAAAAGTAATAGACTGACAGGCTTTGCATTACAATGCATTTTTTGAAAGATGTAAGGTCTGAAACTCACATATCACTATTTAAGGAATGTAGCTCTCAATACTGTTTACAGTTAACAAGTGTGCTGCTTTGCGGAAAGGTTTTCAGGCAGCGAGCTACTCTTCCACAGTCCATTTCATCACTTGAAAGTAGTCAAGTAGTCTTGTCACATGTACAAAACTATTCAGTTTTCGTTTTAGGCATAGCTGTCAAGTAATTAGAGATAAAGCCAGGGGAAAAAATGTGGAACACATTTAAAATACTACTATCATCACCTTGAGACATTGGCAGGAAAAGAGAATGTGGAGTATTACTTATACAGGCTACATTTCCCGGCGACAGTTATGTTGTGCGACGACTGTTGCCCCATTAGCGGAAAGGATACATCTAAATCCAATATAAATGAGGCTTGCTTTAATCGCAAACCGAGAGATAAAGTGGGTTCTTTAAGTGTAGTTTTTTTTTTCTTTCCTTTTTTCTTTCCGCGCTTAGTGAGGAAGTTGAGCAGTGTGCGTGGTTTGACTGTATTGAAGAATGACCCCTTTTCACCCCAATAACTACATAAAATTAATAATATCAGTTTAACTTTCAGTTTTAAAGGACAAGATTTGCCAGTATAGATATTTTCCACCACACCTGATAAATGATATGGTTACCTCACCGAATACACTGCCGCTCTATCAGAGACAACTACGTTTTGGTTAGTAAAATAAAAGCTTTCTTGTTCAATTGATGTGGAATGGGCAAAGTGAGCAAAAAATCATACATACATATACCATCACATAAGGAATTGATTTGAATGTGCACAAATGTTTAAGTCAGAACTTCACGAAACGTACATAAAAATACTGCAAGTATATTTTCAGCATAGTTGTACTGACAAAAGTATATGTTTGGAAAAAAAAAAAAAAACAAGATAAGGACACAGTCAAGATGCAGATCAACTTGTGGATGTATTTTAACAAACACGATTCCTCGTTGCTTTTTTGCTATGTAATTTGTTTACATTTCTTGGTTTAACTGATGTTTGCACAGCTTACGCCAAACTTCGGAAGAAATGAAATGAAAGGGGAAATACTTTCCACCATAATTGGTCTCAGTACAGATTTGCGTTGCTGGGATACAATGCCCTTTGCTGCTTCTTCCACTAGAAGAAGAAATAAACAAATTCAAAAGTAGTTTAACAGCTTCCTTAATTTTCCTACTAGAGTACCTGGGCATAGCAGTGTATTAGAAAATTGCTTTCCTTAAAGCAAACATCACATTCTGCTCTTGAGAAAGAGAATATTCAAGGAAACAGACCTCTGTCTGTCTCATCTGCACATGGTATGAAATTATTTTAAATTTGCCTTCTTATACTGTCTCTACTATGCACTCCAAATGACCCTTGAGAGACTTCAGGATCAATGAGAATGTTGTCTACATAGTATAGATGGGGCACTAGTATACTTTTCTGCATTAACACTAATCATACTGTCTCCTTGTGCTAAAGGTAATGAGTCATTGTGGGATATTTCGAGTGAATTAGTTCCAAGTGTATGGCTCATCCCCTACTGCAAATGTACATTTACCTCTTGATTTCTCATACAAGGGCTGGTCAAAAACATGCAGAAGGTTTTCATTCATAGCTTTATCTGTGTTTTTGGCACTTACGTTGATTTTAGTGGTGTGCTTACCGAAGTATCTATGGGTTCACACTCAGCACGGTCCCTATTGGATTTCTGGGCTGGCCACCTCAGCAAATTAATGGTTGAGCTTGTTTTCCTCATTGTTTTGGTATGTATCATCACTGTAGTTCTCTTTTGGTTTTGTGAGGTGGAAAATACAGGGTCGGGTTGAATGGGCCAATGACTGCCTTCTTGGACAGAGGGGAAGAGAAAATGTAAACAATTTATTTGAAAGATGCTTATTTGGGTTTGTAGCAGATCAGAGGTGAAAAGTGACTGAATTAAATTGAACTTCTCCTTGACAACTGTAACCATAGAAACGAGGGTGGGGTTACACAAAGTAATAGTGACCTCATTTTATGGTCTTCGTAACTGTAGGTTTTTGAAAGAAGAGACAAAATAAGCAAAGAGATATTTTGGATTCACATATTAGTATAAATTAGAAGTTATGTACTCACCATAACGTTCCATCTGAGTAGGTGTATTCATTTGTCTGCAACCTGTGGGTTATGGATCCGATATCGGATCCGAACCGGCATGGTTTTCTAGCTATGGATCCGAGCTCTCAGCTCCTCCCCTCACCCATAATGCCCTGCTCTCCCTACATGACCTCAGATCGAGTTTGTCAACAGCATGAACACCCTGAAAAGGGTAACACATAATATGCAGGAAACTGAAAACGCCAGGGGGATAGGAGGGTGGGATGGTTGCAGACAAATGAATACACCTACTCAGATGGAACGTTATGGTGAGTACATAACTTCTAAATCTGAAGTAGGAAATTCATTTGTCTGCAACCTGTGGGACAGAGTCCCCAGCTACCTGAATCTTGGGCGGCCATCATGGAAGGATATTCCGGAGCACCGCGGAGCCAAAGGATGCTCTACCCCTAGATGTAATATCCAACTTGTAGTGGGAAATAAAGGTATGAGATGAAGCCCAAGTGGCTGCTGAACAAATATCATCCAGAGGAATCCTAGCCTTAAAGGCCGAGGTAGAAACTGACCAGGTTGAATGGGCATGTACTCCCTCCGGTGCGGGCCTTCCAGAAGCTTGATAAGCCAATAAGATGCACTGCGAAATCCAGCGTGATAATGAGACTTTAGAGATTGGCTTGCCCAAATTAAATTTAGCAAAGGAAATAAACAACTGGTCGGATTGCCTATGACCAGCTGTCCTGTTTAGATAAAATCTAAGTTGCCTGTGAACATCTAAGGAATGAAGCTTGTATTCACCCTTGTTTTAATATTTAGGAAAGAAAACAGGGAGGTTAATGGATTGATTAATATTTGCTTCAGAAGCTACTTTAGGAAGAAAAGACGGGTTGGTCCTGAGGTATACACGGTCCGGATGAAAGACCAAGTAAGGAGGCTTGGCTGATAAGGCTTGAAGTTCTGAAAATCTCTTGGCCGAGGTAATGGCTACTAAAAAGGCCGTCTTGAAAGATAAAAATTTCAGATCTACCATCGCCGCCGGTTCAAAGGGGGGAGCGGTCAAGGCCTGAAGGACCAAAGAAAGGTCCCAAGGAGGAACCACTTGCTTTACAGGGGGGCCTGAGAAGAAAAGTACCTTTTAGGAAAATCTTAACACAATTTGGCAGACATCAGTGGACTAGAGTCGTGACCAATATGATAATGAGAAATTGCCGCAAGTTGTACTTTGACCGTGGAACTGCTGGCACCATCATTAAAAAGAGTGGTTAAGAAGTCAAACACCAGAGGAAGGGGAACTGTAAAAGGGTTTAGACCTTGCCGCTCCGCCCACAAGGAGAACAGTTTCCACTTGCTGCGGTAAACTTTCCTGGTGGATGGTTTAGGAGCCGCCACCAGGATGGCCTTAACTGGGGACGAAATACCGGGAGTCCTGATCAGGAGTGGAACTGGAGCAGCCAAGCAGTCAGCTTCAGGTTGTCCAGATTCGGGGTTGATAAGCGGGATGGGTGAGATATCAGATCCGGAATGGGATCTAGAATCCAAGGAGGATTCACTGAGTGAGACCTTAGGAAAGGGAACCAGATCTGTCGAGGCTAAAATGGGGCAATGAGAATCATTCTGCACCCCAACCGAGAGGCTTTCTGAAGAACTTGGAGCATCAAAGGCAAGGGGGAGTAAGCATAAAGAAGACCGGGTGGCCAAGCATGCACCAGAGCGTTTCTTGGGGTATCTCCGGGAGGAGGTATTAGACCGAAAAAACTGTCGCACTTGGTGTTTGAGGGAGACGCAAAAAGATCGCAACAAGGAGTTCCCCACCGTGCGAAGATGCGTTTCGCTACCTGAGCATTGAGAGACCACTCGTAAGGGGTGAGAATGGTGCGACTGAGTTTGTCCGCAAGGATGTGGGACCGACCCGGAATATGCGTTGCCATGAGAAAGCGGTTGGTGGAGATTGCCCATTCCCACACTCTCATGGCTTCTCGACAAAGAGGGTAAGACCTGGTTCCTCCTTGCTTGTTGATATACCAGACGACAGACATGTTGTCCGACTGAATCGCAATAGTTCCCAAGGGAAGAAAGGCCTGAAGTGCTAGCAACGCTAAGAGCACTGCTCACTAGAAAGTCTTAATAAAACCACTTAGCTGTAGAGCTCAAGAAAACCAATCTGGTCACCAGCGAGGCAAACTAGATCTGAGGTCATGTAGGGAGAGCAGGGCATTATGGGTGAGGGGAGGAGCTGAGAGCTCGGATCCATAGCTGGAAAACCATGCCGGTTTGGATCCGATATCGGATCCATAACCCACAGGTTGCAGACAAATGAATCTCCTACTTCAGATCAAGTAATCACTCATGTTACTACCTTCTATGAAATGGATATCTAACAAAACATGTACTGTTTAAATTACTTTTGAAACATTGGTACTGAAATACATGACAAACAAATAATGCTTCAGCATTTAAAATGATAGTTCAATGATTCTTTTCATGAAGCATTAGCCTCGAGTGTTGATTTGAAAAGGAAAATGTTTTCATTTTACTTGTATGCACTTGTAGCTATTTACTTGAAAGGTTATATTTAAATAAGTGAGACTTGTTATGACTGAAAACTGAAAGTTGAAATGAGTTTTTATAAACATATGTCTTGTACCATAAAGTAACAAACACTCTACATACGGTATCTCTATTCTTATGTCAGGAAAGTGAAGTCAGAGTACTTCATTAGAGGTATGGCCCTAAATATTAGATTATCATGCCTTTAATGACCCAAATCAAATTCTTGTCACTAAAGTATGAGAAATAGATTTGGGTTGCAGCTGTGTAAAGCCCATATTGTCACTGAATGTTTCTTCATTACCCTCCACAGTAGACTAAGACATAGCTACAACTTAGGTCTATAAAATGGCTAAAAAGCCTCTAATCTATTACACCTTTTTTGTGGCATACCTTAAAATATATAATAGCAAATCACACAATTAAATGTTGAACTACAGCCACAGGAAGGAAAGCTGTATGAACTTTACCTTTCCTTGCAGTTACTCCTTATAAGAAAGGTATAATGTTTTGTTATACTTAATCTTAACACTATGACCCTAAGGTTAGTAATGAAGACACATCTTCATCTCTGTTACCATGGATGTATTTGACGAAATAGTAATTTTTAGAAAACGTAATAAATTGCTGTCAAAACTGTGTTACTTCATAAAAAATGAATGTGGAATAATGAATCAACAAATGAGTTGCACTGCGAAGAATTTAAAAATTTTTGCTTAAGGTTTTTGAAGAGTTATAACAATTGCCTAAAGACAAATGTTAAAGTTGTTCCACATCTCAAAGAGATCTGAGGAAGAGTAGAGAACAGGGAAAAAATAAAGGGGCGAGAGGGAAGATAAGAAGAAAGGGGAAAGAGAAAGGAAGAAAGGGAAAGTGAAATTCAAGGTTTTATACAAGTAGTCATAATGCGACTTAAAACACTTGCAGATTGGAATTGGCTTGATAGAGTTCCCTATTCATTGTAAGTCATGCAACTAATATTAGTCTGGTGAAGAGTGAAATATATTTAAGTAATTCTCAATTCATCAACATGTTTAATATTACTGTCATTACTATAAATGGTTTTAAATGTTAAATTGTTAAATGTAATGATTATCCTAACTAATGCAAAAATAGTTTATTTCTCTAACAGGTCAAACAGAAATGCTTAAATAGATAGTTATTGTTTGAATACTTTTTTAATAAATACTCACACATATTCATGGTCAAGTTATAAAATTCTTGACTTGGTAAGAATACTTGTGGTAATGAGAATGGATTCTTTCTCAATCAATGTTTTACCAGTAAAACTTAAAATATATACTTATTAAAATCAAATCTTCTGTTACATCAATATATTGCTGTTCTCTTATACAAATAAAATTACAGAATTTCCATAGAATAGATAATTTGGAGCCTCAAGTCGGGCAAATTTGTTCAAATCTTTGGAAAGATGATTAATCTGACTGGATATTCTTATTTTGTCAGATTAGGAATGGATTTCATTCCATGTCAGTTAAAAGTTTTATTTAAATTTTAACTACTTTTTTAAAAATGTTTTTTTTCCTTTTACAGGCCTCAACTTAATTTCAAAGCATATCACTTAATGGGAATTAGTAATTTGTCAACAAATTATAACTTCTCCAAAAAGGGTTTACAAGACTTAAATACTACAAACACTTCATTTTATCATTCTTAATCTTTGAGTAAATAAGATGGATTTGACCTTTCTTTGAATGTTAATGGTTTAAACAACCAAATGAAAAGGTTTAATTTACTAAAATACTTGAAATTAAATAAAGCTCAAGTACTTTTTTTTTACAAGAAAATCACTTTAAAGCAAATGATAGCTTTATTTGGAATCCAAATGAATACTTAAAATGATCAAATTCTTCATACACTAAAAAAACTAGAGGAGTCTTAACATTATGGAAAAAATAAGCTATCTCCCCCCAAATCATTTACAATTACGAAGATAGAGACGGCCTTCTATCAATTATAATAATAAAATTTAGTAACAGAATTTGGACATTAGTGAACACCTACTGGTTTCCTGGAATTGGAGTTAAAAAGTACAGTTTTGTACCTACCATAAATGTAGATGTTCGAAGATCCACATTGCTGCAGTCCTTACATATGGGTAGTCCGCTGTCCTCGGTCGGCCCGAATACCAAAGTATTAGGCTGACGTCGGTCAAGGCGCTTAAGACTGACATCAGGACGTCAGGGTACAAATGCGCATGACCGACGTCATATCCTCAGTCTTTTCTTGCCCCAGATGTCAGAAGGCCCTAAAAAGAAAGGCCAAAACCAAAAGACAGCAAAAAACAACCAACCACCCCTGCACTAATCATATTTACAATATTTACAATATTCACAACTCAAACCACACAACCGCCTCTAACTACAGAGGGGAAGGAGGGAGGTAAATTGGACTGCAGCAATGTGGATCTTGAACATCTACATTTATGGTAGGTACAAAACTGTACTATGTTCTTCATCTCACATTGCTGCAGTCCTTACATATGGGTAGAATCCCAAAGCAGAGGTAAGGGAGGATGGCAAAACTATAAAGCATTAGGAGCTGCCAAAATGCCCTGTAAAATTGCAGTGGCAAAACCAGCCCTAGATTTAGAGTAAAGTGGAAGGTGGTAATGCTTAGAGAAAGTATGCACTGAACTCCAAGTGGCTGCCTCCAAAATATCTTTAGTAGCCACCCCCCTTAAAAAAGCTGTAGAAGTGGCAGTAGCCCTAGTGGAATGAGGCCTAATCCCAGCTGGAATCTCCTTACCATGATGGGAATAACAGAAAGCAATACAAAAACCAATCCACTTAGAAATAGTTTGTTTTGAAACAGGTTTGCCCTGAGAACCCAAAGCAAATGAAACAAATAACTGCTGAGACTGCCTGAACCTTTTAGTTCTGCTCAAATAATATCGCAACTGCCTGTGTATATCCAAAGTGTGTAAAATCTTTTCCCCTTTATTTTGGGGGTTTGCATAAAAGGTAGGCAAATGAATAGCTTGGTTTAAAGCCACACTAGAAACCACTTTAGGCATAAAGGAAGGATTAGTACGCAAAGATACCCTATCCTTATGGAAAATTAAGAAAGGCTCAACCGCCATAAGGGCCTGTAATTCAGAAACCCTTCTTGCAGAGGTAATGGCCAACAAAAAAGCAGTCTTCCATGATAAATATTTCAACTCGGCAGTAGCTGCAGGCTCAAAAGGTTGTAGAGTGAGTTTCTCCAACACAAAATTGAGATCCCAAGCAGGAGTAGGAGCTCTACGTGGGGGTCTTATATTCTTTGCCCCTCTAAGGAATTGCTTAAACAAAGGATGAGAAAACAATGGTGTGTCACAGTCATAGTGAGCAGAAATTGCTGCAGCATGAACCTTAATAGAGGAGAAGGACAAACCTTTGTCCAGTAACTCAGTAAGGTATTGAAGAGCCACACTTAAATTAGGCTTAGAAACATCAAAGTCCTTTGCTGTACTCCAAAATAAAAATCTTCTCCATTTATCTGCGTACACTTTCCTTGTACTAGGCCTTCTGGCCTCCAAAATAACATTCAAAACTGGTTGTGGAAGCTGAGACCCTCCAGGGTTTAAAACAGAATATGCCAGGCTGTTAGATGTAGAGAGTGAAGTTTGACATTGAGTAAATGACTGTTCTCCTGAGACAGCAGGTGAGGAACCGAAGGCAAAGGCCATGGAGGCTCCCGTACCAGACTTCTCAGTAATGGGTACCAGTGCTGTCGAGGCCAATCTGGAGCTATTAAAATCATGTTTGGCTTGTCCTGTCTGACCTTCAGGAGTACCTTTGGGAGGAGAGGCAGAGGTGGAAAGGCATACACATGAAGATTGCTCCAATTGAATGAGAGAGCATCCACTTTCCAGGCTGTGGGATGAAACCTTTTGTGCAAAACTTTGGCAGCTGGTAGTTTAGTGGAGAAGCGAACAGATCTATGTCTGGAGTTCCCCATAACACTGTCAATTTCTGAAATACTTGAGGATCCAATTTCCACTCATGGGGATCCATAATTGCCTGCTCAACACATCTGCTAAGGAGTTCTGTGCTCCTGGCAGAAACCTTGCCTGAAGATTTAGCTGTAAACTGAGAGCAGTCTCCCACAAAATCATTGCTTGTCTGCATAGAGGATAAGAATGTTCCCCTTGCTTGTTGATGTACCACATGACAGTTGTGTTGTCTGTTAGAACCAACACC
The DNA here is from genome assembly GCF_019279795.1 of Protopterus annectens. Lineage (NCBI taxonomy): Eukaryota > Metazoa > Chordata > Ceratodontiformes > Protopteridae > Protopterus > Protopterus annectens. Next base: position 166,282,742 of record NC_056746.1, on the reverse strand, counting down.
TGCCCTGGAAGAAGTAAATCCTTGAAAGCTATTAATGCAAATTGGACTGCTAACATCTCCTTCAAGTTGATATGTAGATGTTGAAGTCTGGCAGGCCACGTGTCTTGTACCCATTTTCCATTCAGATGAGCTCCCCAAGCTTTGTCTGAGGCATCTGTCGTTAGAATCTGACTCGCCTCTGGCGGGTCACAGAGAGTCCCTTGTTTAGGTGACATTCCTGAGCCCACCACAAAAATTCCTTTTGAATGCAAGGTATTATCTGAATGACAGTGTCCATATCTTGGCAGTGCTGTGTCCATACATTTTTGAGATACCATTGTAGCTTCCTCATATGCAGTTTGGCATTGGGAAGTACCAGAATACAAGATGCCATGAACCCCAAGGCTTGAAGGACTGTCCTTGCAGTCAGCCTGGACTGATGAGACAATTGATGGAAGTAAAGAGAAAGATTCTTTTGTTTGTCCGGGGTCAAAAGGCCATCTGGGATGCTGTATTCAGTCTCACACCCAGAAAGCACATGTCCTGAGAGGGTACTAGACTGGACTTTATTTCATTCACAGAATACCCCAGGCATCTTAACACTGCTATCACATACTGTAAATGATGAAGAAGTTCGTCCTTTCCTTGGGCCAGAATCAGGCAATCGTCCAAATAAGGATAGATTTGTATTCCTCTTAGCCTGAAGAAAGCTATCACTGGAGCCAGAACCTTCGTGAACACTCTGGGCGCAGTAGATAAGCCAAAGGGCAATGCAGAGAACTGATAATGAGAAGTCCCAGCCCGAAAACGCAGATACTTCCTGCAAATGAGCCTGATAGGAACATGAAGGTAAGCCTCCTTGAGATCCAGAGTCACCATCCAGTGATCTTTGCCCAGCAGAGGTAAAAGCTGTTGTAACGTCAACATTTTGAACTTGGGAATGTCCAGATATGTGTTGAGGATAGATAAGTCCAAAATTGGTCTCCACGTGTTCCCTTTCTTTGGTACTAGGAACAGGCGAGAATAAAATCCTAGGCCCACTTCTGGCAGAGGGACCGATTGTATGGCCCTTATTTGAAGTAGCAGAGAAATTTGTTTGTGAGCCTCTAGTCTTTGCTGAGGAGGAACGTCCGGCATGCCTTTGAAAGGAGGCAAGGTATGGAAATAAAACTTGTAACCCTGGTGTATGATATCCAATACCCATTTGTCTTGGGTAATCAAATTCCAATTTTCCTTGAAGAGTGCCAACCTTCCTCCCAAAGGTGCTGCCAGGCAAGAAGGATCTGGCAGCTGAAAAGGTAGGTCATTGGGCCTGTTTACGAAAGGACTGGCCCCTGCCCTCACCAAGATTGTGCAGGTGAACTCCCTGTTCTAGGTCTGAAAGAACTCTGAGCTCTGCCCCTACCACGCCTAGATCTACCCCTAGACTGAGAATCATAAGAAGGATACGTCCACCCCTTAGCAGGCCAATTCCTACTAAACTTGGGAGGCTGAACTTGCAAAAAATCTTTAACAGCCTGCATAGACTTAGCCTTGTCTTCCATTTTCTTCAAGACTGACTCCACAGGTGAACCAAACAACACATCAGACTGTAAAGGAGCATCCAAAATCCTTGTCTTAACATGGTCAGATAAATTCTGATCCTTAAGCCAGGCGTGCCTGCGAAGAACTGAACCAGTGGCAGCCACCCTAGACGAGGCCTGTACAGCATCAAAACCACATTGTAAAGAATGCTTACCCACCTGTTCAGAGACATGCACCAAATCTTGTAATTCTTTACACTCAATGCCTTCCGCCAGAGCATCCACCTTAGACTTCAATTGAGAAAGAAGATAGTTTTGATATTTCAACATATGAAACTGGCAATTCAAAGCCCTCATAGCTAAGGTAGAAGATGTATAGACTTTCTTACCCCATCTATCCAAAGCTCTGGCCTCCTTATCTGGAGGAACCGGATTTTTTACAACAGAGGCCTTGACACCCTTAGGTCCCTGACTAACAGTTTCTGGGTCCGCCCTAGGACTCTTATAAAGATATTTATGAGCCTCAGGCACCCTGTAATACCTATCCGGTTTAACAGGAGCAGGAGGCAGAGAATCAGGATTAAGTGAAGCCTCTGCAAACACATCTTCCACAACATCCAGAACAGGGGGTATAGCCAAGGGCCTATGCTGGGGTAAAAGCAAAAATTCCCAAAGCCTTTTCCTGGAATCAGAGAAGTCCTGACCTTCCCACTTAAAATGTTCCCTCATGGAATGAAGAGTCTCTGAAAAAGAAAAATCCTCTGGAGGAGAAGCAGAAGGAGTCGAATCATCTGCATCAGAATCAGAATAAGGAGAGTACTCCTGCAAGTCTTCAGCCAAGACTCTGAAACATCCGAAGCCTGCTCAAAACTCCTCAACTCTGGCTCCACCCTAGGCCTCTTATCAGGAGGGGGCAAAGAACCTCTAATCAGAGTGATCAAATCTTCTGCCATTTTAAGCATGTGCTTCTTGGGCACAGACCCTGCTGAACTAGGAGTGACACCAACAGAAGCTAAACCTGGCCTGCCTCTGGGAGAAGCCTTGGAAACAGAAGGAGAGGGCCTAACCACCCTAGGAAGGGAGGGGAGTACAGTAACCTGAGAAGCCCCTTCAGCCTGACCTGCCTCCTGAGAGGCCACATCCTGCAATATCAAAGTCTCCCCCTGGGACTCCAGAGAAGCCTCCGGAACCACCGGTTCCACTGACGCCTCTAAAGAACCGGCGTCCGAACGGACGACTCTTCTTGCCTGGGTTTAACTGCTTTGTCTTTGCGCTTCTTGAAGAAGCGGGCGGAGAATCCGGCGGCATATTATAATTGCACCGCTTCCCGAAGACCAGCCTAGCACAATCTAACCTTCGCTTAATAGTGCGCTTATTGAACCTAGCACAAAAGCGACACCCAACAACGTCGTGCTCAGGACCCAAACAAGGAATACACAAAGAATGATAATCCCTATGCGGTATCTGTTTCCCACAAGAAATACAGTTATTCACTTTTTCTGACATCCGGTAAAACACTGAGGCAAGAAAAAAACAAAAAACGGGGTACTTAGCCAACTTTGATTCGGTCTGAAACTCCGAACTCGAAAAATTTCAGAACGCCGAACGGCACTTGCAACGCTGCTTCTGCATCGGACCATGCGGCAAAAAAGACTGAGGATATGACGTTGGTCATGCGCATTTGTACCCTGACGTCCTGATGTCAGTCTTAAGCGCCTTGACCGACGTCAGCCTAATACTTAGGTATTCGGGCCGACCGAGGACAGCGGACTACCCATATGTAAGGACTGCAGCAATGTGAGATGAAGAACATCAATAAAGCATTTAGAACTTATTAAAAACATTAAGGGTAGTTTGATTCTACGAGAAGACTGTTTACTAAGTGACTCAAACTTCTAATAAAAGACCTTTTCGTATTACCTTTATAGGAAAATATCTTAAAAATGGACAGATATTTTACAGTTATATGACTTATTTTATCTCAAAAATGATAATTCACTAGAATTTTCTCAATGTGACTTTAGGCATAAGACCCAAACTAGAATTGATAAAATTTTTATATCTCAAGAACTAAAAACAAAAAATATCATACTTTACAATAACCATGTATCCTATATCTGATCACAATGCACTCATTTTTAATCTCCAAATGGATTAAAAGATACTGTCCTTCATAAAAAGAATTCCAGCTTGTATTACTAAATTAAAGCAGTTTAAACTTTAGCTAGACTCAGAAATATATTTTTTTTCTAGACACTAATCTAACTAGAAAGGTAAATGTAGTAATCCTATGGGATTCCTTAAAAGCCTATCTATACAGCAAAATTATTACATGGTTTAATAATAAAACAAAAGAATGGGAGTCTGAACTATCTAACATACAAAAACAAACTGCACTAATAAACAATAATACAAAAGTTTTATCGAAGAAGAAAGAAATTGAATCTTTAAATAAAAAATATGACATTTTAACTCACAAAATCAATTTAGCCCTAGAAAAATTAAAATTAAACTCTTATTCTGTTTCTCCAAAGTATATGCGCAATCTAGCATTGAAAGTAAAAAGACATTCCATTGAACATAATATTACAAGTGTAGCTCATGAAGGTAGGAATAATAAAGTTTCTGACATAAGCGATATTCTGGATGCTATTAAATATTTCTCAGAAGAAACTAAAAACAAAGATCCTCAACAGAGTTTCTCGGATCACGATCTAGACTATTTTAAATTTAAAAACTTACAAGAGAAATTAATGAAAAGATTAAAGAAAGCAAAATAATAAATCACCAGGCATTGACGGTATTACTAATGAAATATATAAGCTTTTACCATCCCCAGCTATATCAGTTTTACATAAGGCTTTAAATGAATCGTACAAGGCACAATTCCACTTTCATAGTTTCATAGTTTCATACTATAGTACTAGGCTATCTGCCCTGGGGCATTTGTAAGCCTAGCCATAGTGATGTGGCTTTTGCCACCCCATGAAATGGTACAAAAATGTACAGAATAAATCTAGAATACTGTGCCTCTGTCTAGTAGTGACACAATGAAGGTCCCCTTATATAACAGAATTAGTTTACTGTGCCCCTGTCTAGCAGTGACACAGATGTGACCCCTGGGGTAAACTTATGATCTCCCATCCACTCATCAAGATTTCTCTTGAAGGGAGTCAGTGAGGGGCTCTGCCTAATACGAACTGGGATCCTGTTCCAAAGCATGGGAAGCCTCTGGGTTATGAATCTATCCCTCCAGCATGTCCTATTCATACTTGTGCCGAAGTTTAAGTCTTTAGCTCTCGTGGTCCTGATGGATTTGGATTTTTTGAGGTGGAGCATGTCCATCAGATCCTGATTGGACATGGCCTTGTACGTCAGGCAGAGATCACCTCTGAGCAGGCGGTATGCTACTGAATAGAGCTGAAGTTTCTTTAGTCTGGCAGAATAAGACATATGTTGGAGACCCTTGATCCTTTTGGTGAGGTACTTTTGTGGTCTCTCCAGCTGTTGTAAGTGCCGGGTGAGGTACATACCAAATGGGGCAATGTACTCAAACATGGGTCTGATGAGGGAGGAATATAGGGGTACAATGACATCCTTGGATCTGGATGTGAATCCCTTCATGATGAGGTGTGCAAGGTAGAATGTTTTTCTAACCACTTTGGCAACGTGGGTGTCAAATGAGAGGTCGCTGTCTACTTGGGTCCCTAGGTCTCATATTACTTTTTCCGTATTCAGTGGGATGCTGTCTATGTGATAATTTGTGGGTACTTTGTTTTTTCCAAAAGGGATGACTATACATTTTTTGGCATTTAGTTTAAGGCCATGACTACGGCACCAGTTGTCCGTTTCAGTGAGGCCTTTTTGTAGGATGTGTGTGTCTGCTGGTGTATCGACTATGGCACCTAGTTTGCAGTCATCTGCGAACTTTGTCAGCCACAGCCCTCCCATGTTTGCTTTAACATCTGAGAAATAAATGCCGAACAAGAGGGGTCCCAGGACAGATCCCTGTGGGACACCACTTGTGACTGGCTTTGAGTCTGACATCGCTCCAGCGATTTTAACTTTATGGGTTCTGTCCTTTAGCCAGTTTGCAACCCATCTAGTGACATAAGGGTTTACTTTTAAGCTGTTTAGCTTATCTATGATGCCTGAGTGGGGCATTGTGTCGAAGGCCTTAGCCAAGTCCAGGTATGCTGTATGTACTGCTTTGCCCTCATCAATGGCTCTAGTGACTGTTTCGAAAAAGTCAACCAGGTTTAAAAGGCAGGATCTGCCCTTTACAAAGCCGAACTGGGTGGGGTCAAGTGTCTGTAGGTCCCCTATGTCTCTGTTTATGAGTTCCATAATGATTCTTTCCATAGCTTTGCAGACCAGGCTAGTTAAGCTTATGGGGCGGTAGTTTCCAGGGTCTGTAGAGGCACCACCCTTGTGGAGTGGGACCACTGTTGCTGTACGCCAGTGTTCAGGTATATATCCCGAAGTAAGGCCAAGGTTAAATAGCATTTTTATGTGTGGGTTTAGCTCCTCTTGGAGTTCACGTAACACGCACACCGGGACACCTTCAGGTCCCATTGACGCTGTGTTTTTTGCTTTGTTTAGGGCGGTTCTCACTTGGACATCTGAGATGACAGGGAGATTACATTCAGCTGGGATAAGTATTTCTTCTTTTGGGGGTGAAGGAGGCGAGAAATTTGCACTGAACCTGTCAGCCAGAATGTTAGCAATATCTGTGGGTTCAGTGTATTTTTTGTTGTTGTGAACCAACTCTGAGCATATCTGAGGGTTTCCGCCCAGGTTTCTAATATAGCTGAAGAAGGCTTTGTGGTTATCTTTAGTGTGCTTAGCGATTTTTCTCTCAAAGTTTGCCATGGATGTTTTTATGAGAGAATGTAGTTTTCTGCTAATGTTGATCAGAGATGTCTTCCCTTCATGGGATTTCGCTCTCACGTGCAGTAGCTTCCTTCTTTTGTTATACAATTTGTTTATGGCTGAGGTCCACCAGACAGGACACTTACATTTGGTGGAGAGGGACTTGGATTTGTTTGGGATTGCATGATCCATGCATTCTTGGAGATGTCCATAGAAAGCATTTGTGAAGGATTTGGCATTGTGGGATGTGGTATCCACTGGCACAGTGGGCTTAAAGGATACCATCTCAGTCTTAAGAAGAGTGAAGTCTGCTTTTGAGAAGTTTTTCACTGTGGTCTTTTGTGCTGGGGGTGGAGGTGGGATATGTATATCCAGGGTGATTAGTTTGTGGTCAGATCTCACTAGTGAGGGGTATACTTCGTGTGGAGCATTTTGTCCCCATGTTTGTGATGATCAGGTCTAGTATATTATCTCCCTAGTGGGAGAGGTGACTAGTTGTTCCAGTGCATTTGAATTTATGAATTCCAGGAACCTTTGGGCTAGGGTATTAGGGCTAGAATAATGTACCCAATCTATGTTTGGGTAGTTGAAGTCTCCCAGTATGATGGTATTTTGTGATACATTCATATCCCCCAATGTCTTCAGGAAGGCTGAGTGGGGTTCTTGAGATTGGGAGGGTGGTCTGTAACATGCTGCCAGTTGTATAGCAGTTTTGCCTATGGTTAGTTGCACCTGTATGGTCTCTGATGCTTCATGTGTTGCTACTAACCTGGAGGTGTGGGTGTTCTTTATGAATATTGACACTCCCCCTCCCTTTGTGGTTCGGCCCGGGTTTTGGGGCAGAAAAGCATGATACGAGGGAATAGCCTGGTAGCGCTGGGGTGCTCTCAGGAGCCTTGAACCAGGTTTCAGTTACTGCACAGACGTCGATGTTCTCCATGCTGAGGAATGCATCAAGTGCCTGCATCTTGAGATTTAGACTTCTGGCGTTGAGCAGCATTACCCTTAGTTTTTTTCCATTTATGTTTTCTAAGGAGGTGGGTTTGTCTTTTGAGCCTTGCCTAAAAAAGGCACTATGGGGGTGGCAAGAGCCTTAGCCAATATCCGGAAGCCCAGTGGTGACAGGTGTAAGCCATCCCTTGCGAAGCAGCGTGGCTTGTCCAACATGTCATCCCAGGCAGACAGACATTGGATCCCCTTAGAATGACAAAAGTACTTGAGCCAATTGTTAAAGCTGATCATCTTGTCTTTGTATTGTGGTATCATTCTTGGTGAGGGCAAGATGCTGCTCAGGGTCAGGGTCATACCAGCCTGGGCTACATAATCGGAGTGCTCCTCTATGTCTCTTTTCATGTAGTCCAGGGAGGTATGTCTCAGGTCATTCACACCAGCATGGACAATGACGGAGTCATATTTGTACTTGCTTTGGAGTGACCTGAGTGCGTGTGTTACGTGGTGGATCCTAGCTCCCGATAGACAGCTCACAGTCACCTTTTCCTTGTTCAGCCTGGTCAGTGGGACATCAGTGTGTCTGACTATGGAGTCACCTATTACTAGTGTATCAGGCAAGGTGTTTAGCCTTAAGGGCTGCGATTGGTCGACACACTGATTTATTGAAGTATGTGTTGCATGTGTTTTGTTTTGAGGTGGTGGATTTTTGGATGTCTGCTTTGGGAGCCTCTGTTGTTTTGGTAAGTTTTTTATTAGAGCCTCCGAGTATGTCTTCATGGAGATATTCATTAATTACTACTATACTAAAAGAAAATAAAGATTCTCACTTATGTAGTTCATATAAGCCAATCTCTTTGATCAATACTTAATGTCCATTTTAGTTAATAGATTCAAGAAATCACTAACACGCCTCATCACAGAAGATCAAACATGATTTATTCATAATAGGCATACTCAATATAACATCCAAAGAATTCTGACCATCATAGACATATTAAATAGGGATAATCAAGAAGCTCTTATAATGACCCTAGACATTGAGAAGGCCTTTGACTCCCTGAACTGGAATTTTCTTTTTAAAATTCTTGAATTATATAAATTCCCTACCCAATTTATTAATTTTATAAGAAATTTATAACAATAATTTAGCCTATGTTAAATTAGGTCCATTTACATCTGAATCTATTAAAATTACTAGGGGTACCAAACAAGGTTGTCCAATGTCTCCAGTCTTATTTGCATTAGCAACAGAACCTTTCTCCTTGGAAATTCATTCTAACCCCAGAATTAAAGGCTTTAATATATATAATCAATTTGAATCTAAAATAATGCTATTTGCAGATGATATCTTACTTACTTTAATGAACTCATAAGAATCTTTGCAAGAATTAGAATTACTAGTTAAAAATTCTATGATATCTCAGGGCTTAAAATCAGTAGTTCCAAGTCCAATCACATATTGTTAAATAAAAAAAAAAACTTAACAGTAAATCTACTAAGAGTGGAATAGCTGGGAAACGGGCATCTTCTTTAAAATATTTAGGGATTGTACTGTGTGATAATATAGAACTTTAAATACCAATTATAACATAGTGAACATAGTAAAAACTCTTACAGAGAAATGGAACAAATTACATTTAAATTTTGAAGATGTTACAGTTAATTAAAATTATTTTGTTACCCAAAATAAACTATATTGCTTTATCTATCCCTATATTACCAAGAAATAATATTTTAAGAGAAATAAATAGAATTCTTTTAAAATTCTTATGGTAACCAAAGAAAAATAAAATAGCTTTATCAAACCATATTAGACCATGGGAACTGGCAGGAATAAAATTTCCTGACATGGAATCCTACATTAAAGCTTCTAATCTCAGAACAATATTAAATTGGATTGATCCAAAATTTTCTTCAGCATGGAAATCCCTACATGCAACCATTATCCTAAACGAAAATAAATTAATAAAAAATTTACAACTAAATGATCTGAGCAATAAATTTTGGTATGCACTTTGTGTCAATCTACAATATAATGTTATTAAACCCACAAATCTAATTTATATAAATTATACTTACAATACTTTTAGATGTTTTGTTAACAATATTGATATTAAACTATGGATACAACTACTATACCCTTTTAAAATTGCAAACAACTTTTTCAATAATATCAATGCAGATATTCTTAGTAACTTAGAAGCGAAAAAAATTACATGCTGGTATCATTGTATACTTAGTTACTCGTGATGCAAAAAATGTAACTGAAACTTTTAATTTATCAGAGTCAGATTGGTTAGCTCTTAACAGTACACTTCCATTTACTCAAGATGTATGCAGAACAATAAAGAACTCCCCCTTTACATCTGTACCTAAATTTATAATTCTTATACATGAAATGCAACATGGAGAACTTAGGTGGAAATGTTTAATCTCAAAACTCTATAAAGTCATACTTAACTACAAAACTATTCCTAATCAGAAATTTTGGGACTTTATTACCAGGGATTATACATTATCCTTAACCTCTGAAAATAAAACTAATCTCCTACACTCAATTAAATTAACTTCTAATTTACAAGTATGGTGAATGTTTTCCTGGAAATTTTTGCATAGAGCATTCTACACTCCTAACAGAATTGCTAAATTTAATCTTTCTAAGGAGGTAACGTGTTGGAGATGCTCTCTAAAATGTACTGCAGATTGGTCTCATATCTTTTATAAATGTTCTCTCATCAAAAATATTTGGGAAGACATTGGAAATTTCCTTCAAGCTATCTAACGATTCCCTTATATTATCAGGATCTTTATTTTTTTAATATAAATGTTTCTATTACAATGAATAACAAAAATAAATATCTTCTTTGGACAATTTTGGCAGCCAGAAAATGCATCACAGGAAGATGGATGTCACCCTCCATTCCAACTGTTGAAGACTTCATGACTCTACTGCACGAAGTAGCATCAACGGAAAATAAAGTAAAAGAACTAAAAATTTCTCCCAGAAAATGGACTAATAATCCTTGGAAGAGGGTTTTCTCCCTTATTAAGACAATGAATCAAGATACAACTCCATTTAACTAATCAATCTAGAAGCAAAACTATAAAATATTATATAACCCTTTTTTTTTTATATTTTTGCTATTACCATCTTTTCTTGACTGAGGCCTCTGTAAACTTTGCACATAGTTTATGATTGTCATTTAAATTGTAAATTATTCTGTTTTCTAAATTATTGGAAAATCAAATAAATTTTGAGTAAAAAAAAAAGGAATCAACATCATTTTCTGTAGAGTACTCCCATAATAAGCGGCTGATACTTTGACATATGAAACTGGCAATTTAAGGCCCTAATGGCCAAAGTAGCAAAAGTGTATACCTTCTTCCCTCATCTGTCCAAGGCCCTGGAATCTCGATCAGAGGGGATAGGGTTTTTGGCAGCAATAGCCTTAATGCCTTTTGGTTCTTGGGAAATGGTCTCTGGATCCGCAGTAAGATTCTTGAAGAGGAACTTGAAAGAGTCAGGTACTCTAATACCAGTCAGATTTTCTGGGAGCTGGAGGTAAAATGTTTGGGGCCAGGCTAGATTCCAAGAAGGCATCATCTACAATGTCCAGAACAGGAGGGATAGCTAAAGGCCTGTGTTGAGGGAGGAGTAAGAATTCACTAAGCCTCTTTTTGGAGTCAGAATAATCCTGACTTCCCCAGCGGAAATGCTCCCTAAGAGAGTGCAAGGTTTCACCAAAAGAAAAATCTTCTGGAGAGGAAGCAGAGGGAATGGAATCCTCAGCATCAGAATCCTCATAGGTGGATAAGGGCAAATACTGGTAATCTGAAGAAACAGAAATCTGAAGCCTGATCAGATGGAAAATCAGTTCTAGGTCTCTTAGAGGGGGAAGGCTGGCTTCCCCAATTAAAGTAATCAGGTCTTCAGCCATTCTAAGCATTTGTTTTTTAGGCATATGGGCCTGACCATGCAGTTTGGATGCTGGTTTTCTAGGCATGGGTCGAGTTTTAGGCCTAGATGAAGAAGATGGCATCGGTTTGAAATGCAAATTTGTAGGCCTGAATATAACCTCAGAAGCCAGTGCCTGCACAGCAGCTCTGGACCCATCCAAGGTAGAGACATCCGCAGGTTCTATAGTCAAAGAAGAATCTCATGACATACCAGACTCCGAATGGGTCTCAGTAGAGGCCTGCGAACTCAAAGTAGCGGGTGTTAGGGGCTGCGAAAGCACCTCACTGAGTACCGGCGAACTGGCGACTAGCTTAACGGAATAGTCGTTGGCAGTTTTGGACCTATGCGGTCTTTGTCTTTACTTTTTTGGAATGTCGGCAGTTGGATGGCTTAACAAAGCCATTTCTGGATAGTTATACAGAGTACCAAAATAATTTGCTGCAAAAATAGACAGACGAATAGTTTGGTGGTTGAATAAGGCACAAAACCGAAAGCAAGGGATGTCGTGGTCTGGGCTTAAGCAAGGAATGCAGTATGAATGAAAATCTTTATGAGGTATTTGCTTTCCACAGGTAATACAATTGTTAACTTTTACGAACATTGGTTAAGAGCAAGAAAAAGGATCCCCAACGGGGTAGACATTGTTTCTGAAACTCAAAAATGAAAATTTTAGGAGTCAGCTGACCGGCACTTGCAAACGGCTTTGGGCACCGCGCGGCAAGAAAGACTGATGTAATAGCATCGACTGCATGTTTTTATACCCATGACGGCCTGACGTCATGGAAGAAGAGACAGCATCCGAAGCAAGAATCAAAGACTTTGATATTCAGGCCGTCTGAGGGCTACCTGCAGGCAGATAACCCAAATGTAATGACTGCAACAATGAAACACGAAGAACATCACACCTGCCATGAATATGAGAGACAGTGTAAACATTAACAACAAATTTGATTATGCCTTTGTTACTGATTATACTGGAGATTCACGTTATAAGCAGTACTATAGAAAAAGAGTGGGATAGATTTAACAGTATCTCAGATTTGGAAGGGATTTTTAAGTTTATTTACAGAAAAGGAGTAAATATTAAGAATATTTTAGAAAATAATAATGATAGTAAAACATTACAGAAGGAAGGTAAGTTGGGAACGTATAAATGTGGCTGCTGCTCAGTGTCTTAATACATAAAGGTGAAACAATATATTTGGCTAGTAGAGACAAACTGATTAATAGTAGAAGTTTTGCAAATTGTTATACAAGTGGATTGGTGTATCTAGCACTGTGCGATAAGTGTTTATCATTTTACATAGGAAAAACTGAAAGGAAATTAAGAACCAGAGTATATGAACATGAAAGTGGTAATAATGCATTAAATAAACACAAACTAACTTGCCAAGATGCTAGCTACCATTTTTTGTGCTGGAAGTAGTACTAAAGGAAATAAGAGGGGGCCCATGGGAGACTAGACTCAAATACAGAGAGAGTTATTTTGGCAATTAACTTTACAGGCTAATAAGCTACCAGGATTGAATGAAGCAGTCTTACAGTTAAGAGCAGCAAAACTATAATACTATTTTTATACTGACCACTAGATGGCATATAAAGAATGATGAAAGGAAGGATTACCTGATTTTTGTAAAATGTTCTAACACTAGCTTTATCTTTTTGTGTATATTTAATTCTGTATTATTGAAGATTTTAAAGGCAATTTATTACAATATCTAGTATCTAAGTATTTATGTATATAAATTTCTATTTTTACAGTCTTCTTAAATATTTAGTATAATCAAGGCACAATTATGTGGTATGCATACATCTGAGGAAGTCTTGATTCTAACAAAAATGCATTCTGATTTGAGCGTTTGCCATATTTTTCGCTGTGTGTGCTCATTTGCCGTATTTTTGGCTTTTTTGTGGATTTAAAGGATTTTTAGCTCAAAAGTTTGGTGTAGCCTTCTGAAGTGCTCTTTTAACATTTTTTGAAGTCATTTGGGTTCTAGCATTTTAATTCTTACATTCTTTGGTTGCAAAATCAGAAGAGGAGGCTGGATCCAATAATTTTTGTTTCTTCTTCATAAGATCCGGGGGGGAAAAAATATAGGAAATGAAGTTCTTTTTAAGAATTTTTCTAAAGACCTGGAGGATGTAGAAAACGTGCCTGGAGAAGTGAGATGTTTTCTTGAGTTTCTCCTTGGATGGTCCAGATACAGCTTCATCAAAAAATGAAGAAAAAAGTCCCTTCAGAATAAGTTTATTTCTGTGATCTAACAATGCTCTAGGGTTAAAGGTGCGACAGAGCACGCAATTCTCCTAGAGGTAGAGAGGGCCTAAGCAAAAAAGCAAAAAAAAAAAATAAATAAATAAAAAAAACCACAAAGTGTGCTAGTTCGACACAGGAATCTTCTGACCAAATTTTCCACATTTTTTGAACCCTGCCAGGCTCTCTTCCTTGTCAGCCATCACAAAAATGGACCAACAAAAACGGTAAATCGGAAATATAACTTTAAAGAAAATTTTTTTTTTTAGGCAGAAAAGGAAAGAAAGGGAAGAAAGTGCCAAAAAAGAGTCAGATATAAAAAGGTAAGGGAGAAAAACTAACAAAATTTCTAGACAGATTTATAAGAGATTAAAGGTCCAAAATTATTAAAGCTACGTATCAGTCCAACCTCAAGAGAATGACGGACACGTCTTTTCGCTTGAAGTGGCAAACGAAATCTGATGTAATAAGGGTTGCCATGAGTTTTTACAATGGCCCAGTCGGATCTAAGGGCTTATATCCAAACCCATCAGTTGAGGACAGGACATCAGGTCCAAGGTTAAGTTTGTTCCTTGGGTAAGTCTACAACCAATCATGGAAAATCTCACCAAAATCAGGAACAAATCCAGTAATAATCAGAGACAATCCGGGACACTTAAAATATTAGAACTACTAATTTGAAACATGGATAGAATAAGATAATGTGAATTAATATACATTTTCTTAAGTAAAAGAAATTTATAACTTTAATGTCATTATTGATTGAGTAATTTATCACCTTTCCTCCAATAGTCATCAGTTTTAGGAAGGATTAAGAGGGAAAGATAAAATTAAGAGTCAAAAATCAGGGACAGTTGAGGTATTGGGGGGCAAAATACAAAAGGTGTGAGATTGTGAGGGAGACTTCTGAAGGCAGTGACGAATTTCATCAGAATTAATGATAAACTCCTGCAAGCAGATTACAGTGTAAAGATAAGGTAGTCTTCATAGCTTCGGCCTATGCCCAACAGTAGGGTTGTGATGGCAAGGAAGAGAGTATTTAGGCAGCCATTGCAAGACCTACCAGACAAACCAGAACAACATGAACTGCTGAAAATGAGGGACAAGAATACTCATACTAAGGCAAACAGAACAGGATTTAAGTACTGCATGGGCTGACATGGGTGGGACAACAGAAATAAAGGAAAAAACTGCTCTAGACTTGTGTCTTTCAAATGGCTTAATGGTGACCAACACATGATTCTCCAAGATGGACAGTTATAAGATAACATGTAAGAGTGGTCAACGTGCAGCTAAGGTATTGGGCTAGATTCAAAAACTGCAAAGTCGCCCTCAGTAAAACAGGTCTACTTTTAAAGCTCGAAGTTTCAAAACTTTGAATTTCTCCTGTTTAAATGGAGATCGTCGTACAGCACGGAATGGGAAATTTACCGCTTTCCTCACTGTAGTGTGATCTCAGAATTGGTATATTTAATTAGCAGGGGGGGGGGGGGGGGGGAGTGCAAGAACATAAAAAAAAATTTTTTTTCAAAGTTTCAAAATTTTGTTCTTATAGTCTCGACCATATGAAATTCAAAGTTTTGAAACTTTAAGCTTTAAAAGTAGACCCAGTAAAACAGTCTGCCTAAACCACTGGTGGTCACAACCAGCAGTCAGGGAGGACTTTAACGTCAGACAGTCAAAGCACAAGAGTTAAAGAAAATGGGACTCTTCCAAGATGACTGCACACTGATTAGCAGCTTGACTTCAGCTCTCGTAGTGTAAAAACAGAAACAGAGAAACAATGGACAGTGATATTGTCAGATTAACTCAGTTACTAGCTAGTAAGTTAAAGGACAGAGAATGTACAGAAAATTGGAGATTTTTTTGCTCTAACCAGAGAAACTAGAAGGAACAGACTATTAATTTTATGACATTGCAAACTTGCAGCTGGTCTGGCATTACACAGCAGAAACTGTTAAATGAAAGGAGACACTGTGCGTCTACTCTCGGCTGTCCCCATTAGGAGTTGCCACAGCGGATCGGTTTCCATTTCTTCCTGTGCTCTGCATCTTGCTCTGTCACACCAACCAGCTGCATGTTCTCTCTCACCACACCCATAAACCTTACCTTAGGCCTTCCTCTCTTCCTCTTACCTGGCAGCTTCATCCTTTTCCCAATATACCCAGCATTCCTCCTCAGCACATGTCCAAACCAAAGCCATCTCGCCTCTCTGGCTTTGTTGCCAAACCATCCAACCTGAGCTGACCCTCTAATGAACTAATTCTTAATCCTGTCATTCTTTGTCATACCCAGTGCAAATCTTAACATCTTTAACTCTGCCACCTCCAGCTCTGACTTCTGCCTTTTTGTCAATGCCAGTCTCCAACCCATATAACACAGCTGGTCTCACTGCCATCTTGTGGACCTTTCCTTTCACTCTTACTGGTACTGTAAGTCACAAATCACTCCTGACACTCTTCTCAACCCACTCCACCCTGCCTGTACTCTCTTCTTCACCTCTCTTCCACACTCACCATTACTCTGAATTGTTGACCCCAAGTATTTAAGCTCATCCACCTTCGCCAACTCTACTCCCTGCATCCTCACCATTCCTCTAGCCTCAGTGTCATTCAAACACAAATAGTCTTAGTCCTGCTGACCTTCATTCCTCTCCTCTCTAAAGCACATCTCCACAACCTGTTCCCTTACTCTCACTACAGATCACAATGTCATCCGTAAACATCATAGTCCATGGGGCTCCTGTCTGATCTAGTCTGTCAACCTGTCCATCACCAGTGCAAATAAGAAAGGGCTCAGAGCTGATCTTTGATTTAATCCCACCTCCACATTAAATGCATCCATCACTCCTATCGCAGACCTCACCATTGTCACATTACCCTTGTACATATCCTGCACCACTCATATACTTCTCTGCCACTCTCAACGTCTTCATACAATACCACAACTCCTCTCTAGGTACCCTATCATATGCTTTCTCTAAGTCAACAAAGAGACAATCCATCTCATTCTGACCTTCTCTATACTTCAACACACTCAGAGCAAACATCACAGCCGTAGTGCTCTTTTCCAGCATGAAACCATACTGCTGCCCACTAATCATCACCTCCCTTCTTAACCTAGCTTCCACTACTCTCTCCCATAACTTCACGCTGTGACAGATCAACTTTATCCCTCTGTACTTGCTACAGCTCTGCACATCACCCTTTTTCTTAAAAATCTGTACCAAAACACTTCTCCACTCCTCAGGCATCCTCTCTTTCCAAATTTCATTAAACAATCTGGTTAAAAACTTCACTGCCATCTCCCCTGAACACCTCCATGCTTCCACAGGTATGTCATCTGGACCAACAGCCTTTCCATTTATTCGTCATCCTCTTCATAGCTGGCCTTTACTTCCTCCTTGCTAATCCTTTGCACTTCCTCATTCACTATCCTCAATATCCAACCTTCTCTCTCTCTCTCTCATTCTCTTCATTCACCGGCCCCTCAAAGTACTCCTTTCATCTGCGCAACACACACTTCTCACTTGTGAGTACGCTTCTCTCATTATCCTTCATCACAGTCCCTCTGTCTAGACAACTGGTATAGGTCCTTTTCTCCCTTCTTAAGTGTCCAACCTTTCATACAACTCTCCATATGCCTTATCCTTGGCCTTCACCACCTCTCTCTTCGTAATACGCCTCATCTCCTTATACTCCTGTCTACTACCTTCATCTCTTCTACAATCTCACTTCTTTGCCAATCTCTTTCTCTGTATACTCTCCTGTACTTCCTCATTCCACCATCAAGTCTCTTTGTCCACCCTTCCTCTGTCCAGATGTCACACCAAGCACCTTTCTAGCTGTCTCCCTTAGCAGCTCTGCTGTAGTAACCCAGCTATTCGGTAACTCTTCACTGTCACCCAGTGCCTATCTTAACTCTTCCCTGAACTCCACCTCACAATCACCCTATTTCAATTTCTACCATTTGATGCTTGGCACTGCACTCACACTCCTCCTCTTCTTGATTCAGTCATCCTACAGACCACCATCTTATGTTGCCTAACTATACTTTCCCCCTTCACCACTTTACAGCCCCCAATCTCCTTCAGACTGGCCCTCCTACACAGGATATAATCTACCTGTGTGCATCTTCCTCCACTCTTGTACATTACCCTATGCTCCTCCCCTCTTCTTAAAATACATATTCACCACAGCCATGTCATTCTTTTTGCAAAATCCACTACCATCTGATATTCTGCATTGCTCTCTAACACAAAACTTACCCATCACTTCGTCAACCCCTCTGTTCCCTTCAACAATCTCCCTTTTCTGTGTATGTGGAGAAAATAGTAATAGAGTTGCAGTATGTGGTTTGTCAGGATACCACTGTGGGACATCTTTTCCCTAAACATGTGACCTTCTCATATGGGAGGTATAGCAATTTAAAAGAGTTACTGAATGGAGATTGTGTAATTACATATAAAGGGATCAGTGTGGGAACACGAGCAGGTTGAAATTGCTAAGTATATAGCAAAATTAGGAACTTAAGAAGGAAAATCAATGGTAATAAATATGTCTATGAAAATGTGCAATTGTAACTCTCATGGGGTGGCTGTTATTGGATGTGGGTGTCCATACACCAAACGGTACACTGGACAGACCAAGATTAAAGTCAAAATAAGAATTACGGAGCATTTGGGCGATATTAGAAGGAATAAACCTGAATAGCCCTGTGGCTGAATATTTCTTAACACACATGAAGGGTCTGGAGATGGTCTATTTTATACTGTTTTAGCCCGGCCCCATATACCTTGGGGAAGAAATTGTAGGGAGGAATTATACAAGTTGGAGGCCCCATATACCAAGGGGTGGAAATTTTACGGAGGAGTTATACAGGTTAGAATGTAAAAGGATTAAATTATAGAACCCTAGGGGAATGAACTTGGATGTTAATTTGACCCTATAAATGTATCCATGCATTTATATATATTTATGTATAAATGCATTTATTTAATAATTCATTCACCATTTGATTTATTTGTTGTAATGACTAAAAAAAATGGTTAATTGGTCTAGAAAATTGGGGGCATTTTTCTTAATCGATAAATTGTTTCATGAGCACTAGGTGTATAAATCTGAATTTTCTTGTACTTGAATTTTATTCCGAGAAGGCTGTGTACCAGAATAATTAAAGAAAGTTGAATTCTCTTTTTGGCAGAACTGTTTACTTGTTTTTGTTTTCCCTTCAACATGTCCACTGAAATCTGCTCCAGTCACCACTCTCTCACCCTTGGGTACACTCACCTCCACGTCATTAAACTCACTCCAAATTTTTTTTCGCATCCGTCGCCAGTTGCCAGTGAAACCTTTTCCACAGTTCCAAAGGAACATATTTGAGAGACAAAGAAAAGCACCAGAATTGACCAGTAGAATTGGGAGTACCATGGAACTGAACAAGAATCTGGAGTTTGGAGACTGAACTGAACAGGAAGATGACTAGCAACATAGAAATTAATGGCTAAATGGGAGACCCCAATTCATCAAAATACATTTGTGAAATACGGCTGTATAAGAATAAGTGGAAAAAATGGACTTTTGTTGACTTTGTTAAACTTGTCAGGAAATGAAAAGCATTTGCCTCACTTCATGTCATTAATGCTTTGGAGGACTCTGATGGGAGGGGAAGAAAGAGGAAAAAGTTAATAGCATTTCTATGAAATGTTTCACAATATGAATGGCATATTTTACAGTAAAGTATTTTTAGTTATATGTGAAAAAGTTAAAGTAAACTTTTTTCCTTCTTCCTCGCTTTCTTATTTTTTGATATTAAGAAATGTAGGCATTACAGTGCAGAAACACAAAGCTAGACTAAAGCATGTTTAAGTTAACAGGCTGTAAGCTTGGGTTGTTAAGGTGAACAATGGGGTGTAGAAGTACACAGATTATAATACATGTCGAGCTGATATGTTTTCTCTTACTTTTACATAGCTGAATGTCTGGTTTAAGTCCCTTGGCTTAATCTCACAATAAATTTGAAGTGGAAACAAGTAAATGCGAGAACACTGAAAATAATGAAAAGTTTTCCTTTAGCAATAATTGTTTCAGCTCATCTTTCGGGATGCAAAAGATGACAATTTTTTTCTCTTGTTTTCCGAGGAGGCAAGCTAATAATAGGCCAATAAAAGATCACAGTGGCTTCTTCGAGACTAAAAGTCAAGGACTTTTAAAAGCATGCAAGTAGTTTTCACATCGTGGGGGATAAAGATATGATAAAAAAAAAAACAATAGATGCCAATTAATGTAAGTAGAAACGTAAGCATTAACTTGCATCTTAGCATGGATAAAGTACAGTTGTATAAGAGCATACCATAAAAGTAGATGTCCTACTGATCACTGCTGCAGTATTCTTAACAGATGGGTTGCAGCTTGCCGACATCTGGTTAGGGTACCAAAGCTTTACCTTCCTAGGATGAATGTTTGTATGATGACCTCATCTCATAGGGATCTGGGTATAAAGTTGGACATATATACAATAGCCTCAAATTATCTCCAAGCCAGTAGTGGCCTGAAAACTGATGGAGACTGGTCAGTCTGGAGGGGCTTAGTTTGAGGGAGAACTTGCTTACCCTTTTCAAAGTCCATAAAATCCTGGGATAATGAGTGTGTGTCTGAGTGTAGGGCACTGTGTGTGAGCCAATAAGGATAAGGCAGGAGGGAAGGAATACTGCAACAGCGATCAGTAGGACATCTACTGTTATGGTAAGTTCTTACAGAAGCGTACTATGTCCTGACTGAGATGCTGTTGCAGTATTCTTAACACATGGGTAACTTCCAGAGCTGTAGAGAAAGGTGTGTGGCAGGCTTAAGAGGAAAAAAAAAAACATACAGTCCAGGAGACCATACAGAATGGTTCTGGCAAACAGTGCCCTGGACCTGGAGAAGGCATCTAAGCCTGTAGTGTTTTGTGAAGATGTAAACAGATGACCAGGTAGCTGCTTCTAAAATGGATCTGGTATCCACCACTTTGTAGGTACCCTGATGAAAACTCTGCTCATGTGGAGTGGAGTTTTGGCTGCGTGCGTAAAGTTTTTCCATGGTGACAGTAGCATAAGGAAATAGCCTTTGAGATCCATGAAGCAACAGACTGCTTGGAAACTGGTTGCCCTAACCTGGGATCCATAAATGAAATGAATGGCTAATCTGTTTTTCTGATATCCTCAACTGTGTCCAGGTAAAACCTCAACTGTCTGTGAATGTCTAAAATGAGTGCAATATGCTCCCCCTCCTATTTTGGGGGTTGGAGAAAAATGTATGCAGATTGCTTGGTTGAGGGCAACCTCACTAACCATTATGGGCATGAAAGATGGACTGTTCATGAGACTTACTATGTCTTTGTGGAAGATAAAGGGTGGAATAGCAATGACATCATTGGAGTTCAAAGACCTTGGGGGGCTGCAGTCAAGACTAGGAAGAGCACTGATTTCCAACTGCAGAATTTTAAATTAGTCAAAGCAGCCTGCTCAAAAGGAGGTAAAGTGTGCTTTTTAAAAACAGAATTAAGATCTCATGGTGGGGTTATAGGTTTCTTTGGGGGGGGGGGGGTTTAAGGTAAAACTCTCCTCTCAGAAAAAGCTTAACCTCTGTCCTGGACATGAGAGGTGGCTCCAAAGGTAGGCAAGCATTAATGGCAAATAAGTGAGCCTTAATGAAAGAATAGGCCAACCCCGAATCTAACAAGTCACAAGCATTGGAGTACTGTGGGGGTGTCCCATAAAAGGGGATGGAGTTTGTGCTTAAGACACCATATGGGAAATCTCTTCCACTTGGCTGTGTAAGATTTCCTGGCTTCTTGCAGGTTTCAAACAACCTCTTCATAAAAGTGGTGTCTTGTAGGGATTAGAATTCTATCATCCACAGGGATACACTGAGTGAAGTCAGCTTGGGATGAAGAAGCTGCCCTTTCTTTTGAGTTATTAGATCTGTTTTTTGGAGGGACTCTCCAGTAACTTCCCTTTAATAGGTGAATCAGGAGTGGGAACTAGTGCAGTCTTAGCCAGAAGGGTGCCAGAAGCAGGAGTTCTGGGGATTCCTTCTGTACCTTGGGGAGGAGTTTTGGGAGCAGAGATAGAGGGAGGTATGCATAAAGAAACCTCCCCATCCAATTTAAGGAGAAGGCATCTATCCTCCAGGCTAGAGGTGATGGATTCATTGTGCAGAAAAACAGGAGCAGGTGATGCGTGGAGTTCTATCTGGTGAGTCCCCCTTTTGAGGATTTTGGATTTGAAAACCTTTGTATTGAAGGACCATTCATAAGGGTTCTCAAAGTCTCAGCTTAAACAGTCTGCCAATACATTCAGCTGATAGTGAATATAAGTCACTGTATGTGTAAGATTCATCTGAAAGGTTAAATGCCAGACCTCCTGTGCTAGCTTGCCACATGAGAGGGATCTTGTGCCTCCCTGCTTGTTTATGTACCACATCACCATGGGGTTCTCAGTGTACACCAGCAGAGTGCCGGGTTTCCAGAGATGAGAGAATGTCTGTAAGGCTTGTAGAAGTTGATGTGCTCTGAGCACAGAGGCAGGCCACTTCCTCTTGCACTCTGTGGTCTCCTAGCCAAGCCCCACATACCATCCCTGAAACATCTGTAAACAGGACTTGGTTGTGTGGGACTAGACTGAATAGAAGACCTGGGTGAAGTATAACTTGGTTGCTCCACCAAAGAAGTTCCTTCTTGATGCAAGGAATAAGATGAATGTGATTATCGACTGGGTGAGAGTGCTGGGACCACACTGACTTCAGATACCATTGTATTGTCCTTGTGTGTAGTCTGGTGAGGGGCAGCATACAGATGGCAGCAGCCACGAGTCCCTGAGAGCTTGTCTGGCCCAGCAATGATCCTTACTTGAAAGCATTAAGAACTCATTTTCTAGGGAGGTGACCTTCTCCTGAGGAATTCAGGCATACATGGTAGACCTATCCAGACTTCATTCCAGAAAGATCAGGTGCTGGATAGGAATGAGCTGAGATTGTTTTGTAACTGATGGTGAAACTCCAGGGGAGTCAAAAGTTGCAGTGTAATGATGGTGCTTTCAAAGAGTGTCCCTCGATAAAGCCTGGATTAGATCATAGATGTAAGAGAAGATTTGCATGCTTCAGTGCTGCTGAAAGCCACTACTGGGGTCAGTTTGTGAAAATCATTGGAGGTACAGAAAGACCAAAGAGCAAAACAATAAATTGAAAATGGGATGATCAAGTAAAGAACTTGAGACATTTTCTGCAGGAAGAGCAAATGGGAATATGAAGATAAGCATTCTTTAACTTTAAGGACACCAAAAATTCTTGAGGAGGTAGAAAGCTTAGAAGAGTTTGTAAGGACAGCATTATGAAGGAGGGTTTCCAAATATGTGAGAATGTCTGTAAGGCTCAGAAAGGTGTTTAGCCAGGAGAGGTAAAGGATAGGTCTCCAATGACCCTCTTTCCTTGGGACAAGAAAGATCCTGAAGTAAAATCCTGGTCTCAAATAAGATTGGGGGGGGGGGCCTCTTCTATGGTTCCCTGGGCTAGCAAGTCTTACATGACAGGATCTAGCAGGTGCGGCTGTTTAAGAGAAGGAGGGGTATTCTCACAGGAGTTGGGCTGCTTTCCCAAGAAAGAGCAACCCTCCTGGATATTGGTCAAGACCCACTTGTCTGAGATTACTGCTTCCCAGAAAGGAAAAGAAAGACCATCTTTTTGAGAGGGGGTGGAGAGCTAGAGTTGGGAGGGGGGAGACTGGTAGAATAAAAAGTCACAGGGATCTACTACCAAATAGAGACCTCCCAGCAGGAGTATCCCTCTGAGTTTTTTTTCTGAGAATCTTTTCTTGGGACTTTTCCTTTGTTTAAGAGGTATTCCAGGTTCTGTCTTGGCAAAGGAGACAGACTTTGCTGGATAATTTCTATGGTACCAGGGGACCAAAAAAGCAGGATCAGACCGCAATCTTTCATCATCTTGCCCTGTTTCTGCAAAGCTTTCAAGACAATGGCAGCCTGTGTGCTAAAAAGGAGGTTGCTATCCAAGGGGAGTCAAGAATATTCCACTTGAAATCTTCTGGGATAAGTTAGCCTCATAGCCAGGCATACCACCAGATCACAGAGCCAGAAGCAGCCACTCTAGAAGAGGCATCCAAGGCCTCATAGCTGTATTTTACTCTGCACCTGGCTATTTGAGAAGCCTGGGCCACTAGAAATAGCATAAGTTGTTTTGACTGTAGTATCTGGTGCTCTGTGATAGTCTTACTTTCGCACTGAGTATTTGGTTATTTGAATTTGGTAGTTTAAAGCTCTGAAAGCTGAAGCGGAGGGAGTATACACTTTCTTACTCCACCTATCCATTGCTCGACTATCCTTGTCATCTGGGAGAACGTTAGTGCCACAGAGCAACCTGGAAGGTTTGTCTGAGACCAGGGAAACTGCACCTGGGCCTGACACAGGGTTTTTATAGATGCATTTTAGTTAATCACAAACTTTATAGAACCTATCTGACTTTTTTGGTGTAGAACGTTGAGAATCCAGATGCCAAAGAATTGGCCTGAAAAGCATCCAGGAAAGTACAAAGTAGTGAGGGAAATGGAGGAGGAGCAGTGCCCATTTCTAATAAGGTGTAGTAACTCTTTTGCACCTACATGGACTGCCATTCAAAATGTTTCATCATGCTTTGTAAGGTTTCCCTCATCTAAGGAAATCTGTTCTGAGCCTTGGTTAATTTCTATTAGGGAACTTGAATCTCTACTAGCACATGGATCTGCGAGATTCCTGGAGTGCCCTTCAAGATGAGTCAAGGTTCACTGGAGGAATCAGTAGGCCTCCCAGAGGGGGTCAGGGTAGAAGGCTTGTGAAAAGACTACTAGTGTACCACATTTGACCACTGCAGTGAGCACATCAGATTCTGAACTGACAGAAGACTCCTCTCTGGGTCTTTTTATTGTTCTTAGGTGGGAGGGTGACGTCTGGGCCTTCCAACATGGAGTGGGCCAAACATTTCAGACACTGGGTCTCGAGGAAGGTATTAAGTGTGTATGGCCTAGACTGTAGTGTTTCAGGAACAAATGACTGACACATGGAGCAGAATTTATACTCCTGTCTAGGCCCTGAACATAACAGCACTTAATGTGCAAGACTTTGCATGGAATTTGTCTACCGCACTCACACTTACCCTTCCTGACATCTAATAACAATCAACAAAACAGTCAAGTATAAAAGGAAAGATCCCCAGTGGGGCACTTATCTGATCCAGCAAGCAAAGCTACAGTAATGAGTGACCAAACAATCACAGTCCACTGGGTGCAACAACCTGAGTTCAGGCGGACGGCAAGATAGTCTGTGGATCTCATACTTGCATCCAACTTTATACCAAGATGCTTATGAGATGAGGTTATTGAAAAATTAATTATCAAGGTGCTGCTTACTGTGATGGATCCAAAGTCTTCTTAAGACACTAAGGTCTAGCTGGCTGGATTCTGCTGAAATCAGTCTAGTGATCACTGCATTCACAGTCTGTTGCCCACAGAAACATGCAGAGTGTACAGTGATGCAGCACCAAACTGTCACGTATAGACTGACGCAGTAATTAATAAATAGCTTTTTATAACAAACCACACGTACTACTGTTGTAGCTTTAGTTACACTGTACCACTTTTTACTTCTTGTTCAGCATAAATGACGACTTTCCTGTACAAAATACCTCTCCTAACAATTTCATTTGCTATAGTCTCTTTATAGTGGTTTTACATCCTGTTTTTCTCCTTGGTATTCTAATTTGGTCTTTGCATGAAAACATCTGTTTGCTGGTGTTTGCAGAAAAATATGTTTTCATCTTGTAGAGAAACAATGTTGATTTTGTGTAAATGCTGACTTGATGAAAGCATATCCATTCAAACTTCCCTGCTTAGCAGTGTCATATGATAGAAACACGTACAGATTATTTTCCTGTTGTCCATTCTTTACATCTACATTTTTGCTAAGTCTGGAAGAGGCCAGCATTCTTGCCGACAGTGTGAAATGCATACATTCTTGCTAATTTTGTAGGGAAACATGTCCATTAAGCAAATTCCTTATTTTCCAAGCCACAGTCATTTAGTATGGATGCTAATCCCATATTACTAAACTCTATTTCTACATTTAAGCAAGCTTTATTTTATTCCTTATTTATTTTCCGTATTTGTAAAATAATTACTTTCAACCTTAATACCATGTTGAGCATAGTCTAACAGTTATCATCCGGACAAACATCCTATGAAGGTAAAGCTTTGGTACCATGGTTGGATATCAGTGAGCTAAAACCCATCTATTAAGAATAATGCAACAGTGACAGTCAGGAAATCCTCAATTCCAAGTTAATTAGGGCCTCTGTTAGAAGCTGTCTATATTGCATAAATGATCCTGTTAGGAAGGTTAAACTTCATTATTTGAAGCTGTACTAAGTTATCTGTGTTTGTACTAAGTTAACAGGATATGGGCATTTTGCAAGTTTTTTTTTTTTAAGGTTTTTATTAAAACAGAAAGTCTTGTAAAAATGTGACATATTCCAATGTAAAACTATATTAATGATTAACCTGCCAAATATTAATTGGCCAAAGTATCACAAAAGCTGGAAAAGGTGGACACAATGAATTCTTACCATAATGGCAACACTTTCCATATTAT
Organism: Protopterus annectens; assembly: GCF_019279795.1. Taxonomy (NCBI): domain Eukaryota; kingdom Metazoa; phylum Chordata; order Ceratodontiformes; family Protopteridae; genus Protopterus; species Protopterus annectens. The sequence continues at coordinate 166,256,535 of NC_056746.1, read as the reverse complement.
TTTGGAATGTGAATGGTCTCACAGGTATAGAAAAAAGGAAAGAATACTTAACCACATTAAGAAATAAAGAATGCAAATAATTCTACGGAAGACGCATTTGGAAAGAATCAAGCTCCAGTAGTGATAGAAGAGGTAAAAAGATAATAATGGCAGACTTGTAGTAGTAAGGGGCTACTGGCAAGGGATGAGGATTACACTGGCATGTACTTGTATTCCACCTAAAACTGCTTTTATGAAGCTTAAAAAATGACAAATAATGAGCTTTCGGCAGGGAATATTACTTGTAGTTGATAAATGGAATTTGATTTGCAACAATGAGGGTGTATCTGGGGGCCCTAGAAGGGAAATGTAAGAAAAAAGGGTAGATATCTGAAGAAATTTATGAAAAATATTTCATATGAAAAATGTGAAATCAGTAGTAGGAACTTGGAGAACTTGCATATTATTCCCCACAGTACAATAACTGGACTAGACTTGACAAAATCTGTTTTTCACAAGGACTTGTCCATTTGAGAACTGTGACACACATCCAATATCTATTTCAGATCATGCACCAATAATTACAAAGATAAAAATGCTTGATAGTGAAGTAAAGATGAGACACTGGTGCCTCCCAGCGTACCTGTTAGAAATATATTAATGTAAGGAATGAGTAAGTACAAATTCTCAGGGAGTTAAAAGGGAAGATGGAAGTACTCCAGAAGTTAGAGCTAGTGAGTAGGATAAAATAAAAAGGGGTTTAAAAACAGGGTGGAAAGAAAGAGAAAGATCTGTTTAAGAAGTAATAAGAATTATTTAAAGAGGCTAACAAAGGTGAAAGTATTAAAAAGGGGGGAATCTCACAGAAGAGGAGACGCAGTTGCAAAGTACTAAACAGAAATTAAGGAGTACCTTGATAATATGCATGGTTTAGAAGGACTGCTATTAAGCAAATGCTTTTTGAAAATGCCAGAGCAAAAAAGCTTTGGCACAACTTAGGCAAAAAAATAAAAAAAAGTAACAAAGGTTGTTGCCAAACACAGGGGAGAGCCTATAATAAGAAAACTAACCAGAAATTCTTTACAGGTATTAGAGATAGTTTAGAAGTTTTATGAAAAGTTGTATAAAGTGGGGGAAATCAAGTAAAAGCAGAAATGGAAATATTTATGGAAGACTTAAATATGCCAAGGTAAGAGGTAGATGAGGCCCAACAACTAATGGTTAAAAGACAGGAGGAGATGTGATGTACAACCACTCTACAGGAAAGGCTCCAGGAATAGACTGTATTCCAGTGGAAGTTTTGAAGCTAGGATGAAAGAAAACCATAACAATCTGGAAGGTTTTGTTTACATGTTTCAAAGGGAGCAAAGGCACCACAATCCTGGGGAAAAAAGCTGTGGTAGCTATAATACTAAAGATGGTAAAGACCCATCTAATACAGCTTCATACAGGTCAATTTCAATTTTAAACCATGATTATAAAATATTTATGTCTACATGGGCTAAAAGAATGACAGAGGTGATGCCAACATTGACATATAAGGACCAATGTGGTTTTGTGGACGGCAGGCAAACATTTGACAATATTAACAGAAGAATGAGGACTTGAAGGGAAGCAGAATGCAAGAAAATACCACTGTTATTGATGGGTTTTGATGCTGAGAAAGCATTAGAAAGAGTACGTTGAGATTTTATGAGCAGAGCAATGGAAGCATTTGTATTTTGTGATAGAATAATATGGTTAATTAGAAGAACATACGAGGGATCAGAGGCACAAATCAAAGTGGGAAGGTTCTTCTTTGATAAGTTGTATCTGAACAGAGGAACCAGGAAGGGGTGCTCTCTTTCCCCTGTATTTGCTTTGCATTTAGAACCACAATGACAAAGAAAATAAGGGACTCAGAAATTCAAGGATATAAAAGGTATGGTGTTAATGAAAAGTGGGCTTTATTCTATTATTTTGCAACTGATGGCACCAGGAACGGACAACTCAGGGTTGTAGAATATTCTGAGACAGTTACAGATTTTCAAGATACAAAATTAATGAAGTAATTTTTAAAGGCTATAGCTAAAACTATGTACCCATGCATGAACTGGTCCAAGAATACCCGTATTTATAGGGACACACAGATTAAAATGATTAAGTTATGGCAGCTAAGGATATGTGGGAAAAGGCTAAACAAAAGATAATGCAAAAACTGAGAAACAGGAAGCTCTTGCCTATAGATACACAAGACAGATTATGAAAAAAATGAGAATGAAAGTTCTTCATGGTTATGGATAAGCAGAACACATGCAGTAAAAACGTCTTTAGTCCTTTTAGTTTTATACAAAAGTCAGGCATATTTTTATCAACCAGAGGAGAAGTTGTGCATAGTAATTACTAGAGAGTTGAAGGCTTTACTTGGAATGGGAGAGGGCAAAGGTCAAGTGGGTTAAGTTGATCTTCTCAATAGAACAAGGAAATTTAGGATTACCTGATATGAAGAGATATTTTAGAGCTACACAGTTAAGGCTCTTATACTTAACACAAGCAGAAAACTACAATTCAAAGTGGAAGAGATGATGAAGCAGGGACTAATTGAAGAAATAAGAAAAAAATGGATTTTGGACACAGATCCTTAATGAGAATAAGTAGCACAGATTGCACTTCGACAGTAGCAGAAAGTATGCTAAGAACTAAGCCAATAAAGGAATGGAAAAAGGAGATTCTGCTGACAGTGATGACTACAATTAGGGGTACAGAGAATAGATAAGAGGGGACTGGAATTTACTGGATGAAGACAGCAAAGGAATCAAGGCAACAGAATTTGAAGAGGCCAAGAAGATATTCGGACTGAAGGCTAGTGATTGCCTTCACTATATCAGGGACTGATAGAGTATAGAGAAAGAGAAAGGGATGGAAAATCCTAAATGAAAGACCTGCACTGGTTGACTTTTGAAGTGAACCTAAAACAGAAGCTGCCTTTAAAAAAGGGATAATTAGTTGGGCATACAAACTATTACACAATAACTGTAGGAATCAATCAGAAGTAGTAAGAAAAGATAAAGAAAGATTGGATTTGCAGTTCACAAAGAAACAATGGAGGACATATATATGGCTCCCAAATATGCAACAAAATCTAGAAGATTTATGATTTTTGCCTAGAAGTATTTGTATAGATGCTTTTATACCCCAGAAAGACTCCAAATAATTTTTCTTCAGGTAGATGGGAAAAGCTGGAGGTGATGGGGAAGAAAGAGGCAACTGGGAACATATGTTTTAGGAGTACAATGAGCCGGCAGACTAAAAATTCCATACAGAGCACTCCTGTCAGGAATACTGGGTGAGCAAATGAGTGTAGCCAAGGAATTTTTTTGAGCTGGGATACTGGATCTGAATTGTCTAGGCATAGTAAGGCCTTGTTAAGTTTAATTCTGGTCACTGTCAAGAAAGCATTTGCTAGAAAATGGAAATCAAAATCTAAACCAACTATACCTCAAGTAATGAATATTGTAGCAAAGATAAAAAAAGAGTGGGATCTTTAAAAAAGGGTAGGAGTAAATTATGTAGGGAAAAAATGGAAACTGTGGGAATAACTTGCAGAAAACAATTTTGGACGAGGAATAGGGTTTAATAGAAGGCAGGAATTGAACAATTTATGTAATGTTGCTTAGATTACAGAATATGTAACAATATATGTGATGTACATTATCTGTAAATATGAAATTGTTCAGATGGTTTAATTTACTTTAATATAAAATGCAAGTTCACCTGTGTCACAAGTGATAATTAAATAAAGGTGTTTAAAAGATGTTCAAGGAAATACTTGGGTCTCAGCTATCAAAACATGTGTGAAGACTATACAACAGATAAGTGGCCAAGCCAGGTATGGAAGCAAGGTACATAAAGAAAACTGCTAGAGAAATGCAGAAATCCACGAAGATATCAAAAGGAAGAAAAAAAAGTAGCGCAGGAAAAAATGTGTGACACAAAAGATTGACTAAGCTAAGAAGGGATATTGATTGGTTAAAGAAGCTAAGACAGCAGTTGCAATAGCAAAGAACAATGCATCAGAAGTACTCTACCAGCTTCTGGAAAGTAACTCAGTAGATGGCACAAAAAACTATCAGGTTGCTAGACAAAGAAATAAAGATAGTCAAACACCATTCAAAAGGAATGCCAGTAATAACCTGCTCAACAGTCCAAAGGGTAGCAAAGGCAGATGAAAGAAGACTTCCTCCAGCTTCTTAACTGAAGAAAATCCCGCAAAATTTGTACTGCCCCATATGTATAGTCTACAATGAAAGAGGAGGAGGAAGAACCCATCCTCGAAGTAGTAAGAACAGCACTAAAGAAATTAAATCAGGGAAAGCAACAGGTCCAGATGAAGTCATATTAGATAGGATCAAGCTGTTGGTAAAACAGTCACAACTGCTACGCAGCATGGAAAGTCCTGCACAGGGTGACTGATAAATGTATATGCAAAGTATTAGAAGCGAAGATGAGAGATGAGCAGTGTGCATTCAGATAAGGATGCAGCATAACTGACCAGAGGTTTGCACTTAGACAAATAGTGGAGAAGAAGTTGTAGGCAAGGAGAGTCCAACTGGGCATTTCTATACTTATAAAACGCATATAACAAGGTCCTAAGAAAACTGATTTGGGCAGTCCTGCAATGGCTCAAAGTCCCAGAAACATTGGTAGAATTAGTGAAGGCTATGTACAAGAGCCCAGACACACAAGTACGAACAATGTTCAGACTCACTAGTTAAAGAAGTGGGTGTATATCACGAGATCAGCTATGAGACACTGCTGTTCATACTGGTGATGGACTACATTAACAAACAGGTCAAAGGGGACAGATCAACAATGCTACTTTTTCAGATGTGGAATTACAAGATTCTGAACAGAAACGTCAGTAAATAAGGGAAATGAATGCAAGAATGAAAGCACATGGGATGAAACAGTACAGACAATGCAGTTGTCATGGCAGCAAATGGGAGAAATCAGAATGAGCTGAAATTTGAGATAGAAGACAGACTGAAATAGCTTAACAGCTTCAAGTATCTATGAAGGGTGGTTAAATAGAGGGGGAAGTCTGAACAAGGAGATCAAAGGTAGAATCTAATATGTAGCATCTAAATGACACAGTGTCAGGGTAACGTGTATGACACACGAATGTCAAGAAGCGGAAAAATAAGGTGCACAAAACAGTGGTACTACCGGTATCCCTGAATGCCAGAAACCTGGGCAATGAAGGTAGGGCAGATGAAGAAACTAAATGTGAATACAAAATGCCTGAGATGAATGGGAGGATGCATACAGTGGGACACATGTTGAAGGTATGACAACACAGCAGAAGCCAAAGTAGTTCCTATTGCACAGAAGGTCAAAGATAATAGATTGCAGTGATCTGGGCTCATTTACAGGAAAGCAGAAGATGAGATGGTGAAGAAGACAAATGTAAATGAAGATATCCAGCCAAGAGTTAGATGGACTGCATTAAAGAAGACTTATAACAGTCAGACATGACTGTCAAAAAAGGTAGAAGAGTGGTGTTGAATAAGGAGGTGGTGACAGTTGACCTCAACATTGTGACCCCATGTAGAAAAATTAGGATAACAGGCTTTTGATGGCTAAGACAATGATGATGATGACTGGAAACAGAGTACATGCAACTGCACTTGGACATGGCAAAATTTATCTGGACAGGACTCCTACTGTGTGCAGTAAAATTGGGAACAGAAGAAAATGTTAGGTGGCCTTGGAAAGTTTTAGGTACTGAGCTGCCACAGTTCTTTTGGCCACAAACCCAACAGATACAGAAAGATACAACAGGCCCATTGCATCATATATGTGAAAATTTTAGAAGGCCGCTTCCATGGATATAGTGGCGCTGTACACATGATGTTTTGATAGGAAGTTACTAATTATGGGAAGCTGCCTCTTCCTTTCTGGGAGGAAGCTAAAGAGAAAGAGGTTTGGCTGCTGATTTTATTTAGGTGCCCACTAATATTTTAGGATACAACTCTACAAGTAAATGGTTGTTACACGAAAGAGAAATGATAGATGTCAGTAGTCTGAGAAATAGAAATAACAATGCTGACAGTGTTTAGTGTATAGTATATGTTCTGCTTGGAACATTTTATGAATCAAAAGCTGTGATAACAGAGATAATACAACTGTACAGATTACTTACCATAATAGTAGACATAGCCCTTAATGTTGAAATTTATTTATTTAACATTTAACTGGGAAAGTCAGATTTGGAACAAAGCCAATTTTCAGCAGAGGCCCGGGGAGAAACACTCCAGATGCAGGTCTTTGTAACGTGGGAAGAAACTGGAGCACCCGGAGGAAACCCACATGAATGCAGGGAGGACATGCAGACTCCACACAGAAGGCACCCCCAGCTGAGAATCGAACCAGAGAACGTCTTGCTGTGAGGAGAAAACACTAATGCTGCACCACTGCACCATCCTAAAGTTAAACATAAGGTGCCCCATACATCTGGCCTAACTTCAACAGTTCAGGATCTTCCCCCTTTGCACTGTGTACATCCTAAAACTGGTAGATCCAAACATACCAATATAAGATGAGCATTTAACTCCACCATTTTAAAGTTTCTTGCCAAAGAACTCACGGACTGTTAAGGTGAAGATTTAGGTCAAGAGAAAGCAGAGGTTATGCATATAGAAAGGGGTATAATACGTCATCTTGCAATTCACGAAAAAAAGTCAGTAGGCAAGGCCAGGCTACAGATGACTCCCTAACCTCTGCCACAACAGTGCAAACTACAGGCTTCACGAACTCGGAGAAAGCTAGGGGAAAGACAAGTAAAACAGCCATCCCTAGCCTAACAATGCTTGGATCCTGCTAACTGATGCAGATGTACAGGACCCATTCCACCACTAGCTTTCCTTATGTACCTTGCTCCCATACCTGGCCTGGTTACTATCTGTTCTACAGTTCTTACACTTGCTGTGTTGAGGCACTCCCATTCTACATTACCTACTTACTCTTCCTGAAGTTCTACAATCCAGAAAAATTCCTTGCGCTCTTGTGTTTTCTCTCCAGTCAACTTCCAGATCTTCAGCCTAGTCTTTGTTGCCCTTAGAATATTCTCTGGCCACTGCTTACAGCTGATTTTGACACCCAGAGGTTTATGTGTGGGCCAACTGTTTCACTGAGGATGACTTTGCAATCACTGATTCACCACCAATAGCCTTTCTTTACTAGGAAAAAGTCTATCCGAGTTGCATGTTGGCCACGCTTGCATGTGATCTTTTGACCATCTCTATTGCTGAACCATGTGCTGGCCATCATCAAGCCATTTGTCAGAAAGAAGTCTAGAATGACCTCTCCTCTTTTATTCCTGTTACTCATCCATGTCACCCCAGGCAGTCCTCATATACTGTTCTGTCTGTCCTGATATGTGCATTCAGGTCCCCCATTCCATCAATCCACAGCCCCTTTTTCCCATTTTTGCATATGTGGTTATGGTGTCACTTCAACAGTGACAATCATGTAGAAAGAATAGTTGTGTAAGAACCTACCATAGCCACAGATGTCCTTCTCTTCCATGTTGCACTTCTCAACCTTAGGGAGTTGCTGCCAGCAGCACCGGCTATCCGGCCAGTATATCAAAGTTTTAGAAGCAGGGGTACGTGCAACTTTGCATGCAGGGGCCGTAAACTTACGTTGGCTATATCTGTGACATCTGCACGTACCCAACTCAGAAATTGGCTGCCACATAGAGAGAGGGAGCCCAGTAGCAGGATGACTGAACCCAAGCTTAAGTTCCCCAGGCACACCAAAACAGTGTAATAAATATGTCCACAAAAAGGGGGTGGGTGGGACTGAATACTGCAACACAGAAGAGAAGGACATCTATGGTTATGTTAAATTCTTACACAACTATTCCATGTCCTTCTATTCTCATGTTGCAGTGTTCATAACCTTAGGTAGAGTACCATAGCTCTCTAGGAAGTTGCATGGGAGTTAGGTAGGGGAGAAGAGTCTATTAGACCCTTTGCAGGATAGACCTATCAGACCCTCCTCTAGCCTGGAGATCAGAATCCATTTGTAATGTTTGGTAAAAGTATATACAAAAGACCAAGATGCAGCCTCTAGAATAGCAGCATAATCAACTTTCTAAAAGAAAGCTGCTGAGGAGGAAGCTGCTTTGGTGGAATGGGCCTTGACAGGTGAACTCAGTTGCTTTCCATGAAAGGAACAGCAAAGTACTATCGCCTTAGAAATAAGAGGCACTTGTGTGTTTAGGACACTGCCTTGCCAAGGGCTCTAGGATGGAAGGAGACAAAAAGCTGCTCAGACTGTGTGACAGGTTTTGTCTTATCTAAATAGAACCTCAGTTGCCTATGAACATCCAGGGAAAGCAAAGCCCTTTCTGAGGACTTCTGTGGCTGAGGGTAAAAGCCAGGTAGATTAATGGTCTGGTTTAAGGAAATTTCATTAACAACTTTATGCGTGAATGAAGGGTTAGTTCTGAGGCAAACCTTATCTTTATGAAAATTATGATAGGGAGAAGAAGCCATAAGGGCTTGGATCTCAGAGACCCTTCCTGGCAGAAGTAAGGGCTACTAACAAAATTGTTTTCCATGTATGGAATTTAAGGGACGACGAGTGGGCAGGTTCAAAAGGGGCTAATGTAAGTTTTTCCAGCACAAAGTTAAGATCCCAAGGAGGAGGAATAGGGTTACGAGGAGGTCTTGTGTGAAGGACCAGTTTCAGAAACAGCTTGACTTCCAACCTGGAAGCTAGAGGTAGAGTCAAGGGAAGGCAAGCCGAAATAGGAGAGAGGTGTATTTTCACTGAGGAGTATGTCAGCCCTGAATGCAGTAACTCACACAAGTAGGAAAGGACCACTGGGTCCGGTTTTCTCTTGAGGCACCAATGGGAGAATCTTTTCCCACTTTAATAAGTAGTTTCCCCTAGCACCTGGTTTCCTGGCCTCCTGCAGGACATTGCGTAAGTCCCTCTGAGTACAGATGCCTAAAGTGGATAAGAATCAGTTTGAGATTGAATAGGTGGGGGTGAATAAGAGGTCCCCTGTCTTTTGTGAGTAGGTCAAAGCAGTGAGGTAACCTGTGGCATTTTCCCTGGGCTAAAAGGTAGAGTAGGGGAAACCAATGCTGTCTTGGCCAGAAGGGAGTCAACTGCAGGATTTTTGGTTTGTCCTTCTGTATTTTCAGGAGGACTTTGTGAATCAGAGGAAATGGAGGGAAGGCATAAAGGAACATTCCCTCCCATGAAAAGGAGAAGCCGTCCACCCTCCAAGCTTGTGGATTGGGGAGCCTTGGGCAAAAAAGGGGCATCTTTTTGTTCTGGGAGAAGGCAAACAGATCTGAAGGGGAATACCCGACTTGTGAATTAGATCCTGAAATACCTTCCTGTGAAGCATCCATTCGTGGGAGGGTGTCTGTCATCCCAACTTCTTCTGATGGGATGTAAACTGACTGCAAGTGAATTTGAAGTGCTGCTGCCAGGGACCATATCTGTATAGCCAGACTGCAGAGGGGGCTAAGATTTTGTTCCTCCTTGCTTGTTTATATACCACAGGACTGTCATGTTGTCTGTGATGACCTTCAGGGAGCCTGGCAGAAGGATCTACTGAAAGGCCCGCATAGCCAAGGATAGGTCCTTTAGCTCTTTTAGGTTGATGTAGTCCTTCATTTCCTGAATGGACCACTCCCCCTGAACAATGTGCTGGTTGTTGGCATGGTGTAGTATGGCTGCCCACCCTAAATCTGACACATCTGTGTACAGATGCTGCTTGGGTGGAGGGATTTGCAAGGGTACCCCTTGATTGAGGGTAATGGTGGAAATCTACCAGGAGTCTTACCTTTTTAAACAAGAAAGAGGAGGAAGTTTTGTTTCCAAGGGATGAGAGTGTTGGCTCCAAGAGTTTCTCAAGATCCACTAAAAAGTGTAGTTGTGTACACTTACCATAAATGTAGATGTTCGAGTATATTCACTGTTGCAGTCATCACATTTGGGTTATCCCTGCCAGGGTAGCCCTTGGCTGGCCCGAATACCAGAGGTTTAGTATTTCTGCGTCAGTTGCTGTTGCTTCAGGACTGACGTCAGGTCATCAGTAGTATAAAGTAAGGCAGCAGACGCCATTACATCAGTTTTTCTTGCCCTAACCTGTCAGGAGACCCTAAGTAGGAGCCAGGTTCTGGTGGAAGAACCTCACCAGTAGAAAGTAAATACCAACATGTCCCTTGTAAGGAAAGAGAAGAAAGGGGGATGGAGGGAGAGAAATCAGGACTGCAACAGTGAATACACTCGAACATCTACATTTATGGTAAGTGTACACAACTGTACTGTTCTTCGTGTTTCACTGTTGTAGTCATCACATTTGGGTTGATTCCCAAAGCGGAGGAAATGGGTGGAGAAGGTCAAAGAAACTAGGGGCTGGTTAGGATGCCCTGCAAAACTGCAGAGGCAAACCCTGCCCTGGATTTGGAGAAGAGAGGCAGGTGGTAATGCTTGGTAAAAGTGTGAACAGATGTCCAGGTGGCAGCCTCCAGGATGTCCCTGGTGGGGACTCGAAAGATGCAGAGGTGGAGGCTGTTCTGGTGGAGCGAGTCCTGACCCCCTTGCAGGGAGGCTTTCCATGCTGTTTGTAGCAGAAATAGATGCAGTGTGCTATCCATTTGGATATGATTGTTTGGAGATGGCTTTGTCGTCTACCCCTGTAGCAAAGCTAACCAGCAATTGATCAGATTTCCTGAAGGATTTAGTCCTGTCTAGACAGAATCTGAGCTGTCTGTGCACATCTAGATAGTGCAGAATCCTTTCCCCTTTGTTCTGGGGATTAGGAAAAAAAGGTGGGCAAATGAATGGATTGGTTGAGAGCAACACTGGACACCACCTTGGGCATGAAGTATGGGTTAGTTCTGAGGGATACCCTATCAGCGTGGAAGATGAAGGGTTCTACAGCCATGAGCACTTGCAGTTCAGAGACTCTAATGGCTGAAGTGATGGCCAGAAGGAATGCTGTCTTCCATGAGAGAAATGTTAGCTCTGCAGAAGAAGCTGGCTTGAAAGGGGGCAGGGTGAGCTTTTCCAATAGAAAGTTAAGGTCCCAAGCTGCAGTTGGTGCCCTTCTGGATGGCCTTAAGTTGCTAGCCCCTCTTAGGAACTGTTTGATCAAAGGGTGTGAGAAAAGGGAACTGCTTAGTGGGAAAATGAGCAGAAATAGCAGAGGCATGCATTTTTATAAAGGAGAAAGAGAGGCCACTGTGTAGTAGGTCAAGCTAAGTAATCCAGGATGAGAGGGAGGCACGGCTGTGCCACATTGACACCATTAGCCTGGATCCAGGTGTAGAACCTTTTCCATGTGTCAACATAAGACTTTCTAGTGCTAGGGCATCTGGCCTCACAGATAACATCTAGAACTGGTTTACTGAGGTTGGCAGGTTGGTTCAAGGTTAGGGAATAAGCCAAGCTGACAAATTGAGGGTCTGCAATTGTAGATGCATGAATTCCCCCATACCCTCAGAGTCAGGAGGTTTGGAATTTGAGAAAGATGTCATGGTGGCAGTGGGGACTGGCTGCGCAGTAAGGGGTACCAGTGCTGGCGAGGCCAGACTGGAGCTATAAGAATGGTCCTTGGTTTTTCCTCCTTTATTTTGAGCAGTACCCTGGGGATGAGAGGTAGTGGAGGAAAGGCATAGACCAACAGACTGACACATGGGAAGGACAGGCCATCCACTTTCCAAGCCATGCAGTGATGCTCCCTGGTGCAGACATTGCTGACCTGATGGTTGGTGTGGGAGGCAAAGAGGTCTAACTTCGGGGTGCCCCACTGTTGAGCTGCCACTCGTGTGCGTCCAGAAGATTTCTGCTTAATTGGTCTGCCAGACAGTTGAGAGAGCCTGGTAGGAATTGTGCTAACAGGTGCAGTTGCTAGCAGAGGCTGCATGCCAAAGGGTCATGGCCAGCCTGCATAGAGGGTAGAAGTGAGCCCCTCCCTGCTTGTTGATGTACCACATCACAATGGTGTTGCCTGTTTTAATCAGAAGAGCCGCTGGAAAGAGAAGGGGTTTGAAAGCTATCAAGGCATGCTGGACAGTCATCATCGCTTTTTGGCTGATGTGCAGAGGGATTTGCTGCGGGCTCCATTGGCCCTGTATGCACCTGCCATACAGGTGTGCACCCCAAACATAGTCCAATACATCTGTGGTGAGAAAGGCAGGCCCCTTGTTGTGGGAGCATGCTGTTACCCACCAAAGAAAATCTTTTCTGAGGCAATGAATTATAGGTAGAAGAGTTTCCCGGTCTTGAGAGTGCTGACACCAAAGGCTTTTTGGGTACCATTGAAGTTTACTCGTATTGCAGGCCGGAATTTGGAATGAGTAGTATGCAAAATGCCATGAACCCCAGAGCTTGCAGAATCTTCCTTGCAGACAACTGGGGCCTGGTGGCTAGTTGAGAGAAGTAGGCAGTCAAAAAAATTTGTTTTTCTGGAGTAAGGAATGCCATCTGGGATGCTGTGTCCAGGCTTGCTCCAAGGAAGATAATCCTTTGGGTGGGCACCTGTTTGGATTTCTTTTCATTGACTGTGTACCCTGGGGAGGTTAGTAGGGTCTTTACACAGGCCAGGTGCTTGAGCAGCTTTTCCTGGCTGTCTGCCTGAATAAGGCAGTTGTCTAAGTATAGGTAAATCTGGATATTCCTTTGTCTGAAAGGCAATAGCCGGAGCCAGACATTTTGTGAAAATTCTGGGAGCAGTAGATAAGCCAAAGGGAATCGCAGGTGTTGAGATCTTGCCCTGAAATGGAGACATTTCCTGCATGATTCCCTAATAGGAATGTGGAGGTAGGCCTCTTTTAGATCTAGGGTGGCTAGCCAAGTGTCCTTGGAGAGCATGGGTAGCAGCTGCTGGAGTGTGAGCATTTTGAATTTTGGGATCACCAGGAAGGTGTTTAGAATGGATAGATAAAGGATGGGGTGTCAGGTGCCCTCTTTTCTGGGCACCAGAAAAAGTCTAAAGTAGAAACCTTGGCCTATCTGTTCAGCAGGAACGTGCTCTACTGCCCTCATAGAAAGCAGGGAAAGGATTTGCTTTTCAGCCTCTGCCCACTGGTTTGGAGGTAGATCTGGGAACCCTTTTGGGGTTGGAAGGGTGTGGAAGGAAAATTTGTATCCCTGAAACACTATGTTCAGAACCCAGTGATCATTGGTATTGGTAGCCCAGGTGCTTGTGTGAAAAGAGAGTTTTCCTCCTAAGGGTAAGTGAAGGTGGGCAGAGGGAGGGGGTGGGGGAGGTGAGTCATTGTGAGTTCTTACCATAAGAGGGTGGCTTAGAACTTCCTGGTTTTGAAGTGGAGGTAGTCCATTGCTTAGATCTCTGCATTCTCTGTGGCTGCAGTCGGGGGGGGGGGGATCTGGTTCCCCGGGGCCTAGGCTGGACTGGCTTAGTGGGAGAAGGAAAGGACCAGTGTTTAGTGGAACAATGCCTGCTGAACCTGCGTGGCTGGAACTGCAAGAAATCTTTAACTATTTGCATTGATTTTGCTTTGCCTTCCATCTTTTTAAGACCTTGTCTGCCTTAGTGCCAAATAAATTATCTTTGTGCAAGGGGGCATCCAACAATTTAGATTTGACATGGTCTGGCAGGGGTTGTTCCTTAAGCCATGCATGCCTTCTAATGACAGATCCAGTGACTGCTGCCCTGCAAGAAGCTTCTAAGGAGTCAAAACTACAGTGCAAGGTGTGTTTAGTTACTTGACTTGCAGAATGCATTAACTCTTGTAATTCTTTAGATTCTGCCCAAGCAGGAAAGAAAGGCATTTTATGTTTGAGGAGTTCCAGGGTATGTTGCTGAAATTTTAACATATGGAGCTGACAATTTAGTGCCCTGATAGCAAGAGTAGGTAAGGTGTACATTTTTTTATTCAGTCAGTCTAGTGCTCCGGAATCCCAATCTGAGGGGGTGGGATTCTTAGCAGAAGTTGCTTTAATCCCTTTAGGCCCTTGAGACATTATCTCAGGGTCAGCAGTAGGATTTTCAGAAAGAAATTTGTGCAAGTCAGGGACTCTATAGTACCGGTCTGGTTTTCCGGGTGAAGGAGGGAGGGTGTCAGGAGTCAAGCTGGATTCCAGGAAAACATCCTCCTCAACATCCAGGACTGGGGGGATGGCCAAGGGTTTGTGCTGTGGAACATCTAGGAATTCTGCGAGTCACTTTTTGGACTGAGGATAGTTTTGACTCTCCCACTGGAAATGCTCCCTTAAGGTATGCAGGGTTTCCCCAAAGGAAAAGCCCTCTATGGGAGAGGCTGAAGGAATGGAATCCTCTGCATCAGAATCCTCATACATACACAGGGGTTGCATGCCTTCATATTCAGATGCATCAGTCATCTAACTGTTGTTCAGACAAAACTACAGGGAACAGATATTTTTTCCTTTTGAAGGGGGTAGCCTGACTTCCCTGATCAGCATGATAAGATCTTATGCCATTTTAAGCATTTGGGACTGAGGCAAGAAAGCAGGCACCTGAGAGTGGGTCATGGGTTTCTTGGGTGTGGTTTGCACACTGGGCCTTAGAAACTCTGTCTTTTTGAAAGAATGGTAGTCGCGAAAGACGTCACTTTGTGTCGAGAATCGGTAGCGCGATGGACTTCCTCGGAAGCCAGTGCTTGCTCAGTGGCTCCGGACCCATCCAAGGTAGAGACGACCGCAGGATCCTTAGTCGAAGAGTTTTACAGTATACCAGAATCTGTAAGGGTCTCGGTAGTGGCCTGTGAATCCACAGAAGCAGGCATCAGGGGCTGTGAAAGCTTCTCACTGTGAACCAGAGAACTGACGACTAGACTTAACGGAAGTGTCATCGGTAGGTTTGGACCGGTGCGGTCTGTCTCTGTCTTTATCTTTACTTTTTTTAGAAGATCTGCTGTCGGATGGCTTACCGAAGTCATATCAGAATTACAGGACTGTAAGCAAAAATATCTGGCTGCAATAAGGACCCAACTACGGATAGTTCTGGAGTTGAATAAAGCACAGAAGCAACAAAGGGGGACATCGTGGTCTGGACCTAAACAAGTGAAGGAGTAAGAATGGAAGTCTCGGTGTAGTATTTGCTTTCCACAGGCGAGACAATTAACTTTTTCTGACATCAGTTAGTGCAAAAAAAAAAAAAAAAAGGATCCCCAACGGGGTACTTGGCTTTAGAAGACTTCAACTTCAGTTCGGTAGGCCAAACTCAGGTAGCGGCCAACCGGCACTCATGCGAACTGCTTTTGCTTCAGGCTCCATGGCAAGAAAGACTGGTGTAATGGCGTCGGCTGCCTTACTTTATACTACTGACGACCTGACGTCAGCCCTGAAGTGACAGCAACAGACGCAAAAATACTAAGTCTCTGGTATTTGGGCCACCCGAGGGCTACCCCCTGGCAGGGATAACCCAAATGTGATGACTGCAACAGTGAAACACGAAGAATGTTTTCCTCATGTGCATCCTGGCTAGAGGGATCATGGGAATTAAGGAAGCCATATACCCTAGTATCCTGAGAAATTCCCTGGCTGAGATAGTAACTAGAAGTAGCAGGGAGTGGAAGAACAGAGAAAGAAATTCCACTTTCTGGGAGGGACAAAGACTGATATCAAATCTCCCCTTATCCTGCACCCCAGGAAGACCACGTCTTTGGAAGGAGTCATTTGAGACTTTAGTCAATTTACTGTGTAGCCTAGACTCTGCAGAAACTTGCAAACCATGTCCAAGTGTTAGGACAGTGTTAGCTGATCCTGGTGAAGAATAAGAAGGTCGTCCAAGTAGGGATACATTTGTATGCCCTGCAGTGTGCAATGGCTGGGACTAGGCACTTTGTGAATACGCTTGGCACTGTGGAGAGGGCAAAGGGTAAGGCAGAGAACTGAAAATGTGACGAACCCACTGAGACACGTAAATATTTTCTGTGAGGGGGAAAGATGGGGATATGTAGGTAAAGCATCCTTTAGATTCAAGGAGGCCATGAAGGCTTGCTGAGGTATGAGGGGGAAGGAGGTGCTGCAATGTGTGCATTCTGAAGGTGGCCACTTTGAGGAAGAGACTGGGGTGGATAAGTCGAGAATTGGTCCCAAAGGCCATCTTTTCTTGGGACCAAAAACATCCTTGAATAAAAACCCTTGGCTAACTGTTCCTCTGGTACTTGTTCTATAGTCCAAACCACACGAAAGTCACAAACATAAAACTTTTAATGAAGCTTTCAGGTCTACACCCTTCATCAGCATATAAAGTCACATTACATTGGTCACATTTAAATAAAGGAAACATTAAAACCACATGATCAAGCCAGCCATTCAAACATAAGCTATTAATGAATATGTAAATTAAGAATTTTCAATCAATTTAAAAACTTTCCTAATATATATATATATATATATATATGCATATATACATACATATATATACACATATATAAACACATAAAAATAAAAATAAAAAACATATATATAAAATATATCACAAATTCTCTCTCTGTCGCTTAACCAGAATTGGTTTTAAACTCACTGTCCCATTCAGGCCAGGTAATTTGTCAGCTTGTAATCGCACTATCCATTCATATTTCTTTACTAGCAGAAAATTGTCTATATCACCACCTCTAATACCCAGATGCAATACACATATACATCTAAATTTAAATGCATGTGTCTGAAAGTCAAGCAGATGCCTATATAACCCATTTGTCTCTACCTTTCTTCTTATTTCAGACCTATGTTCTATTATTCTATCTTTTAGTTTCCTAGTTGTTTTCCCTACGTAAAATGCATTACATAAGGTGCAGGTAGCTAGATAAACTAGTTTGGTTGTATTACAATCTGCTTTACAAAAAAAGTCAAAACATTCCACTGTTATCGGGTGCTGGAAACTATTATTAGTATCATAAATATCTGGACAAAAGACACAATTATGGCACTTAGACGTAATCATTTTAGTTCATATGGACCATGCTTCACTTTGCAAATCCTTATAGCATAGCATTTGTTTAAGTGTCTGACCATTTCTAAAAGCAAACTTTGGTATCGGACCTAGTATATCTTTTAAATCCGGTTGCGACATTAATATGACCCAGTTTTTTTCAATAATCCTACACACATCATTTGTATTGGCATTATAGGTGGTAGTAAATCTTAAAACATTATTATCCACTACCTTATTCACTTTAACTTACACTGCCTGTCCTCTATGTTCCAAAGGTAAAGAACCAAAAACTGGTTTATATAAATTTCTTCTTCCTTGTACAACCTGTTCATAACTCATATTCACATCCCTTAAAAGGTACCCATTTTTAACAAATGCTTCCTTCATTTTCTTAGTCTCCTCTAAAAAGACATCATCCTCACTTGTTAACCTACTTACCCTTATTAATTGTGATTTTAAAATACTTTTATATACATGTGCTGGATGCATGTTAGCTGTATTTAGGTACCTTGCTGTATGTACATCCTTTCTGTGTACTATTGTCTGCAGTCCATTAAATTTCTTGTATAACTTTACATCTAAGAAAACTATGCTATCTGCAGAAAAATTCATTTTAAACTTGAGAAAATTTGTTGTAGTATTTAGGTACAGAAGAAAACTTTCCAATTCTAACATGGTGCCAGTCCACACAAAAAAAACAATCATCCACAAACCTACAATAGCAATCCAAAAGGTGTTTATACTCATTATTTGCATTCAAGATATACTGTTTTTCCCATACATACAGGACTAAGTTAGCAAACGTATTAGCCACAGATGTACCCATAGCTACTCCTGTTAATTGTTGGTACGGGTAAAAACCCTTGATAACTGATCCTCTGGTACTTGTTCTATAGTCCCCTGAGATAGAAGTTGGCTCAGAAATAGTGGGATCGACTGTGAGGGGGTTGAGGTATTCACTGGAAGGGTGGAGTAACCCTATATCCCCTCTTGACGATGGAAAGTACCAACTTGTCTGAGGTGATTTTCTGCCAGCAGGGTAGGGAAAGGGTTAGGCGTAGGGATAGGGGGTGGAACCTAAGAGATGAGAGTCACAGTGAAGGGGCTCTGGGTCTGGCTACCTCCAAAAGGAAGATGGTATGGAGGAGATTAAAGACCTAGGAGCAGATTGTTTCCTGGAATGTATCCGTCTCCTGGACTGAGTTGCAGAGAGATGAGAGGACTGCCTCTTGACAAAGCTAGGTTTTTGAAAGTAATTTCTACGAAATCTGGGAACAGGTGAGACTAGCAGAGGTTTTAAATTGTGAAAGTCTTTTCCCTTTTTCCTGTAGAGACTTGAGTAGCTCTGCAGAGGCAGCTCCAAAAGGGCTTTGTTGTTTAAAGGTGCATCCAACAACTTAGCTTGGACATCCAATGGTAAGGGCTGAAGTCTAAACCATGACCAACCTTCCTTAACACTGAAAAACTGGATAAAAAGAAAGAAACACCACACCAAGTTCAGAAATTAGGTTAGCGCTTTCGTTTACTGTTTCAGCAAACTTCTTCAGACAACTGGCAATACAAAAATTCACAACTTAAATAAACTATCGTATCATGACATCACTATACAATTCAGTAGGTCAAGCCTCCATTTAAAGAACCCACATACCCAACTTGTTTAGACATTCATAAAATAAAATAGAGAAATAACCCTAACAGTACATATATATATATATATATATATATATATATATATATATATATATATATTACTTAAATAAATCTTTATAACAAAGAAATAACCATACATTTATATAAAAACATTATATTATCTTGTCAAAGACCTCTATTTTAAAATACTCTTAAAAGAAACAGCATCATTTAAGCCTGGGGCTGTGACTGCATTCAATTTCACTTGCCAAATCAATTCTTTCTCATCTAATTTCAAGTCACTTGGAACTCCCCTTTCATTGTCCAAAACTTTTTCCAATACTAAAAATCTAAATTCATGTGAGGGGTGGGACTTAATGTGTCTGGCAAAAGCATTATTCAGGTTCAATTTCCCAACTGCATAAACATGCTCGTAAATCCTGTTTTTTAATGGCCTCTCAGTACGACCCACATAAAAAGCTGGACAGCAACTACATAAACCCAAGTATACCACTACTTTGGTATTGCAATTGAATTTACCCCTAATAGGGACTGTTGTGTTTCCAACAACAACATGATCAGTGACTTTTATATATTTACACCATCTGCACGACTCACATTTGGACATTCCACAATGGGGGCCATATACTTTTGGTGGACCCCATTCGAGCAGCATTTTTAAATTCCTACCTCTCCTAAATACAGATTGAGGTAACTCACTTACATTATTTTTAATAAGTGGAAAAAGAAGTTCTGTTTCCCATAGGTTACTTCCAAAATTAAGCAAACCGGAGTCAAAGATTGAATATATAAGAGGCAAACCACCACGATAAAATTATTCTTTTATTGAGAGAATGTGATGAATGCTTTTGCGTGCTGCTGAAAGGCACGCTTCTTCAGATCTAATACATAAAATTCACCAAAGCCTTTTATAGTGATCTTCAACTGGATAATTCATATACTAAACAATCAATTAAACAATTATGGTCAACTAGATTAAAATCAAGTAAAAAGAGTTAACTACAAACATAAAAGGAAAAAATTAAATATCAGCTGAATAAATTCCATAAAAATATAACATTAATATAAAGTGCATAAATCCCTTAAAGTACATTCTAATAAAATTGTAAACTTCAAAATAAATCGATACGCATAAATCATAAACACATAAAAGCTTAGAGATATCATTTTGTCAAAGATATATAATTCATAATATCAAAAGCTTATAAAACAATCAACTGAAAAACTGTATATATGAATGTATATATAGAACCATAGAGTGAAAAACACATGTGAATTTATGAGTAAATGTTGTATAAAAGCAGATGTCACTATAATACAAACAAACCTTGTAGGTATAGAAAGTAAAACATATAAATGTATATGCATATGTATAAGTGACGCCAAAATGACAAATTCATAAAATGAATTAAACCATGGATCATGAAAAAATGATGAAAGTATATGTATGTCACGGTTGAGATAAGTTACTTGATATTATGTTTAAATTTCCGTTTCTTCAGGACTGACCTAATACTGATATAAGAATTAAGCCCCAGAGGATATTGAGCTTTAAATCTCAATATCCAATTGAGCTCTAAGTTTTCTAAACTATTAAAGTTATCTCCCCTCCTTATACTAGGAGTTCTTTTTTGTAATATTCTAAAATGGAACTTATGTTCAGGAAATTCTAAAATGTGTTTTGCTAAGGCATTTTTCATATCCATTTTCTTAATATCATAGAGATGCTCCTGTAATCTATCTGTTAAGGGTCTAGTGGTCATGCCTATATAAAAGGCTGGGCATGACTCACAATCGGACAAGTATATTATATTAGTGTCATTACATGTCGCTGAAAACCTAGGTTCAAACTTGAGACCTGTTTCTGGATGTTCAAAATTGGAGCATTTCGATATCCAAGGACACATATTACATCTCCCACAAGCATGTGTTCCAATAACCTTCCTATTTAAGATGTTACTATTAAATTGTACTGTCTGGCGTTCAATGCATAAAATCCTTTTCAAATTTCATATTTTTGTAAGTGAATATGGGTTTTGTTCCTACTATACGCTTAATCTCTACATCAGTTGTCAAAATATGCCAGTTTTTCATTATTATATTTACTATGTATTTATTATCACTAGTAAAACTAGTTAAATAATAAAGTGAGGAAGCATCAGGCTTGCTGTAACTTTGTTTATGGGGTCTATAACCTATATATCCTGTCCTCAGAGAACTATCTGACATCTCAGGTTTACATAAGGGCAAGAAAGAATCCTTAATCCTATGTACCATGTCAGCATTATATCCCCTATCCAAAAATAGTCTCTCTAGTTTATTAAATTCATTTGTCCATTCATCAGAGTCCTGACAAAGTTTATTTATCCTCAGAAATTGCCCTTTCACTATATTGCTGAACATGAATCTGGGATGCATGCTATCATAATGCAACAATGTATTCTTCCAACTAGGCTTTCTATAAAGTGAGGTTGTCAGTCCTCCAATTCCATCTTTTTTAATAGTGAGATCTAAAAAATTTACACTAAATTGGGAGTATTCAATAGTAAACTTTAGAAAATCCGTTGCATCTTCTAACTCAGACACAAAACTCATTAATTCATCCACAGTACCATCCCAAACCAGTAGGATGTCATCAACAAATCTCCTATATAGGGAGACTTTTTTAAACCCTGTATGGGTAAACAGAGATGAAACTTCCCAACTATAAACTACAAGGTTTGCATACGTATTAGCGCAGGGGGTGCCCATGGCAACCCCCCCACTGTTGTATGTAGAAATGACCATTAAACATCAGTACATTGTTAGCTAATACTAATTCCAATAAAGCATCAAGTAAAATCTGCTCATTACAACTACATTTTTGACTTTGATTCAACAAATTTCTAATAGCTTCAAGACCATACAAATTGGAGATGGCAGTGAACAGATTTTTTACATCCATTGTGACTAGCAAGCTAGAACTTGATATCACATTATCCAAATTCCTAAAATCTTCCAAAAGCTGATAAGAATCTCTAAGCACAGTGGGAATGTTGGATATAAGTGGTCTTAATTTCTTTTCAATAAAGAGCTTTTATGTGTTTATGATTTATGCATATCGATTTATTTTGAAGTTTACATTTTTATTAGAATGTACTTTAAGGGATTTATGCACTTTATATTAATGTTATATTTTTATGGAATTTATTCAGCTGATATTTAATTTTTTCCTTTTATGTTTGTAGTTGACTCTTTTTACTTGATTTTAATCTAATTGACCATAATTGTTTAATTGATTGTTTAGTATATGAATTATCCAATTGAAGATCACTATAAAAGGCTTTGGTGAATTTTATGTATTAGATCTGAAGAAGGGTGCCTTTCAGCAGCACGTGAAAGCGCTCATCACATTCTCTCAATAAAAGAATAATTTTATCGTGGTGGTTTGCCTCATATATTTCATTATTTTTAATTTTGTTAATAATTGATTTTACCAAATATGCATCTACAGAAAATGTAGTAATAAAACTAAAATTTTAATACTTTCATTCATTAATACATCTCTAAATTGTTCAAACTCACCAAATTGTGGGGGACTAATACTCATATTCAAGTGGTTGCCATCATTGAACTCCTCGCTTAGCTCTTCCCTGGAAGGTAAAGTACAGTTTTGTACCTACCATAAATGTAGATGTTCGAAGATCCACATTGCTGCAGTCCTTACATATGGGTAGTCCGCTGTCCTCGGTCGGCCCGAATACCAAAGTATAAGGCTGACGTCGGTCAAGGCGCTTAGAACTGACATCAGAACGTCAGGGTACAAAAGCGCATGACCGACGTCATATCCTCAGTCTTTTCTTGCCCCAGATGTCAGAAGGCCCTAAAAAGAAAGGCCAAAACCAAAAGACAGCAAAAAACCAACCAACCACCCCTGCACTAATCCTATTTACAATATATACAATATTCACAACCCAAACCACACAACCGCCTCTAACTACAGAGGGGAAGGAGGGAGGGTAAATTGGACTGCAGCAATGTGGATCTTCGAACATCTACATTTATGGTAAGTACAAAACTGTACTATGTTCTTCATCTCACATTGCTGCAGTCCTTACATATGGGCAGAATCCCAAAGCAGAGGTAAGGGAGGATGGCAAAACTATAAAGCATTAGGAGCTGCCAAAATGCCCTGTAAAATTGCAGTGGCAAAACCAGCCCTAGATTTAGAGTAAAGTGGAAGGTGGTAATGCTTAGAGAAAGTATGCACTGAACTCCAAGTAGCTGCCTCCAAAATATCTTTAGTTGCCACCCCTTAAAAAGCTGTAGAAGTGGCAGTAGCCCTAGTGGAATGAGGCCTAATCCCAGCTGGAATCTCCTTACCATGATGGGAATAACAGAAAGCAATACAAAACCCAATCCACTTAGAAATAGTTTGTTTTGAAACAGGCTTGCCCTGAGAACCCAAAGCAAATGAAACAAATAACTGCTGAGACTGCCTGAACCCTTTAGTTCTGCTCAAATAATATCGCAACTGCCTGTGTATATCCAAAGTGTGCAAAATCTTTTCCCCTTTATTCTGGCGGTTTGCATAAAAAGTAGGCAAATGAATAGTTTGGTTTAAAGCCACACTAGAAACCACTTTAGGCATAAAGGAAGGATTAGTACGCAAAGATACCCTATCCTTATGGAAAATTAAGAAAGGCTCAACCGCCATAAGGGCCTGTAATTCAGAAACCCTTCTGCAGAGGTAATGGCCAACAAAAAGCAGTCTTCCATGATAAATATTTCAACTCGGCAGTAGCTGCAGGCTCAAAAGGTTGTAGAGTGAGTTTCTCCAACACAAAATTGAGATCCCAAGCAGGAGTAGGAGCTCTACGTGGGGTCTTATATTCTTTGCCCCTCTAAGGAATTGCTTAAACAAAGGATGAGAAAACAATGGTGGGTCACAGTCATAGTGAGCAGAAATTGCTGCAGCATGAACCTTAATAGAAGAGAAGGACAAACCTTTGTCCAGTAACTCAGTAAGATATTGAAGAGCCACACTTAAATTAGGCTTAGAAACATCAAATTCCTTTGCTGCACTCCAAAATAAAAACCTCCTCCATTTATCTGCGTACACTTTCCTTGTACTAGGCCTTCTGGCCTCCAAAATAACATTCAAAACTTGCTGTGGAAGCTGAGACCCTCCAGGGTTTAAAACAGAATATGCCAGGCTGTTAGATGTAGAGAGTGAAGTTTGACATTGAGTAAATGACTGTTCTCCTG
Organism: Protopterus annectens; assembly: GCF_019279795.1. Lineage (NCBI taxonomy): Eukaryota > Metazoa > Chordata > Ceratodontiformes > Protopteridae > Protopterus > Protopterus annectens. The sequence continues at coordinate 166,232,723 of NC_056746.1, read as the reverse complement.
AGACAGCAGGTGTGGAATCGAAGGCAAAGGCCATGGAGGCTCCTGTACCAGACTTCTCAGTAATGGGTACCAGTGCTGTCGAGGCCAATCTGGAGCTATTAAAATCATCTTTGGCTTGTCCTGTCTGACCTTCAGGAGTACCTTTGGGAGGAGAGGCAGAGGTGGAAAGGCATACACATGAAGATTGCTCCAACTGAATGAGAGAGCATCCACTTTCCAAGCTGTGGGATGAAACCTTTTGTGCAAAACTTTGGCAGCTGGTAGTTTAGTGGAGAAGCGAACAGATCTATGTCTGGAGTTCCCCATAACACTGTCAATTTCTGAAATACATGAGGATCCAATTTCCACCGTGGGGATCCATAATTTGTCTGCTCAACACATCTGCTAAGGAGTTCTGTGCTCCGGCAGAAACCTTGCCTGAAGATTTAGCTGTAAACTGAGAGCAGTCTCCCACAAAATCATTGCTTGTCTGCATAGAGGATAAGAATCGTTCCCCCTTGCTTGTTGATGTACCACATGACAGTTGTGTTGTCTGTTAGAACCAACACCTGCCCTGGAAGAAGTAAATCCTTGAAAGCTATTAATGCAAATTGGACTGCTAACATCTCCTTCAAGTTGATATGCAGATGTTGAAGTCTGGCAGGCCATGTGTCTTGTACCCACTTTCCATTTAGATGAGCTCCCAAGCTTTGTCTGAGGCATCTGTCGTTAGAATCTGACTCGCCTCTGGCCGGGTCACAGAGAGTCCCTTGTTTAGGTGACATTCCTGAGCCCACCACAAAAATTCCTTTTGAATGCAAGGTATTATCTGAATGACAGTGTCCATATCTTGGCAGTGCTGTGTCCATACATTTTTGAGATACCATTGTAGCTTCCTCATATGCAGTTTGGCATTGGGAAGTACCAGAATACAAGATGCCATGAACCCCAAGGCTTGAAGGACTGTCCTTGCAGTCAGCCTGGACTGATGAGACAATTGATGGAAGTAAAGAGAAAGATTCTTTTGTTTGTCCGGGGTCAAAAATACCATCTGGGATGCTGTATTCAATCTCACACCCAGAAAGCACATGTCCTGAGAGGGTACTAGACTGGACTTTATTTCGTTCACAGAATACCCCAGGCATCTGAGCACTGCTATCACATACTGTAAATGATGAAGAAGTTCGTCCTTTCCTTGGGCCAGAATCAGGCAATCGTCCAAATAAGGATAGATCTGTATTCCTCTTAGCCTGAAGAAAGCTATCACTGGAGTCAGAACCGTCGTGAACACTCTGGGCGCAGTAGATAAGCCAAAGGGCAATGCAGAGAACTGATAATGAGAAGTCCCAGCCCGAAAACGCAGATACTTTCTGCAACTGAGCCTGGTAGGAACATGAAGGTAAGCCTCCTTGAGATCCGGAGTCACCATCCAGTGATCTTTGCCCAGCAGAGGTAAAAGCTGTTGTAACGTCAACATTTTGAACTTGGGAATGTCCAGATATGTGTTGAGGATAGATAAATCCAAGATTGGTCTCCACGTGTTCCCTTTCTTTGGTACTAGGAACAGGCGAGAATAAAATCCTAGGCCCACTTCTGGCAGAGGGACCGGTTGTATGGCCCTTATTTGAAGTAGCAGAGAAATTTGTTTGTGAGCCTCTAGTCTTTGCTGAGGAGGAACGTCCGGCATGCCTTTGAAAGGAGGCAAGGTATGGAAATAAAACTTGTAACCTCGGTGTATGATATCCAATACCCATTTGTCTTGGGTAATCAAATTCCAATTCTCCTTGAAGAGTGCCAACCTTCCTCCCAAAGGAGCTGCCAGGCAAGAAGGATCTGGCAGCTGAAAAGGTAGGTCATTGGGCCTGTTTACGAAAGGACTGGCCCCTGCCCTCACCGAAGATTGTGCAGGTGAACTCCCTGTTCTAGGTCTGAAAGAACTCTGAGCTCTGCCCCTACCACGTCTAGATCTACCCCTAGACTGAGAATCATAAGAAGGATACGTCCACCCCTTAGCAGGCCAATTCCTACTAAACTTTGGAGGCTGCACTTGCAAAAAATCTTTAACAGCCTGCATGGACTTAGCCTTGTCTTCCATTTTCTTCAAGACTGACTTCACAGGTGAACCAAACAACACATCAGACTGTAAAGGAGCATCCAAAATCCTTGTCTTAACATGGTCAGATAAATTCTGATCCCTCAGCCATGCGTGCCTGCGAAGAAATGAACCAGTGGCAGCCACTCTAGACGAGGCCTGTACAGCATCAAAACCACATTGTAAAGAATGCTTACCCACCTGCTCTGAAACATGCACCAAATCTTGTAATTCTTTACACTCAATGCCTTCCGCCAGAGCATCCACCTTAGACTTCAATTGAGAAAGAAGATAGTTTTGATATTTCAACATATGAAACTGGCAATTCAAAGCCCTCATAGCTAGGGTAGAAGATGTATAGACTTTCTTTCCCCATCTATCCAAAGCTCTGGCCTCTTTATCTGGAGGAACCGGATTTTTTACAACAGAGGCCTTGACACCCTTAGGTCCCTGACTAACAGTTTCTGGGTCCGCCCTAGGACTCTTATAAAGATATTTATGAGCCTCAGGCACCCTGTAATACCTATCCGGTTTAACAGGAGCAGGAGGCAGAGAATCAGGATTAAGTGAAGCCTCTGCAAACACATCTTCCACAACATCCAGAACAGGAGGTATAGCCAAGGGCCTATGCTGGGGTAAAAGCAAAAATTCCCTAAGCCTTTTCCTGGAATCAGAGAAGTCCTGACCTTCCCACTTAAAATGTTCCCTCATGGAATGAAGAGTCTCTGAAAAGAAAAATCCTCTGGAGGAGAAGCAGAAGGAGTTGAATCATCTGCATCAGAATCAGAATAAGGAGAGTACTCCTGCAAGTCTTCAGCCGAAGACTCAGAAACATCCGAAGCCTGCTCAAAACTCCCCAACTCTGGCTCCACCCTAGGCCTCTTATCAGGAGGGGCAAAGAACCTCTAATCAGAGTAATTAAATCTTCTGCCATTTTAAGCATGTGCTTCTTGGGCACAGACCCTGCTGCACTAGGAGTGACACCAACAGAAGCTAAACCTGGCCTGCCTCTGGGAGAAGCCTTGGAAACAGAAGGAGAGGGCCTAACCACCCTAGGAAGGGAGGGAGTACAGTAACCTGGGAAGCCCTTCAGCCTGACCTGCCTCCTGAGAGGCCACATCCTGCAAAATCAAAGTCTCCCCTGGGACTCCAGAGAAGCCTCCGTGGAACCACCGGTTCCACTGGCGCCTCTAAAGAACCGGCGTCCGAGCGGACGACTCTTCTGCCTGGGTTTAACTGCTTTGTCTTTGCGCTTCTTGAAGAAGCGGCGCCGGAGAATCCGGCGGCATATTATAATTGCACCGCTTCCGAAGACCAGCCTAGCACAATCTAACCTTCGGCAATAGTGCGCTTATTGAACCTAGCACAAAAGCGACACCCAACAACGTCGTGCTCAGGCCCCAAACAAGGAATACACAAAGAATGATAATCCCTATGCGGTATCTGTTTCCCACAAGAAATACAGTTATTCACTTTTTCTGACATCCGGTAAAACACTGAGGCAAGAAAAAACCAAAAGATTCCCCAACGGGGTACTTAGCCAACTTTGATTCGGTCTGAAACTCCGAACTCGAAAAATTTCAGAACGCCGAACGGCACTTGCAACGCTGCTTCTGCATCGGACCATGCGGCAAAAAAGACTGAGGATATGACGTCGGTCATGCGCTTTTGTACCCTGACGTTCTGATGTCAGTTCTAAGCACCTTGACCGACGTCAGCCTTATACTTTGGTATTCGGGCCGACCGAGGACAGCGGACTACCCATATGTAAGGACTGCAGCAATGTGAGATGAAGAACATCAATGGTTTAAAGAAACCCATTAGGCATTTCTTATGTACTTCCTTAATAAGGTCATCCACTAAAGACCTAGTGTAACCACGCTTTAAAAACATCCCCCTCAAAAGATTACATTCGTCTAAGTAGTCTTTCTCCGAGGTGGTCATCCTAGCCGTCCGAACTAATTGACCCTTGACCACACTTCTCTTTTGGGAAAAAGGGTGGCAGCTAGAAAAATGCAAAAATGCATTTGAATAGGTTACTTTCCTGAATATTTTAGAGATGTATTGTTTATCAGAACCAATTTTAGTCAATTCTATATCCAAATAGGAAATACTATTAGGTTGAAATTCCCATGTGAACTGTAGGAAGTTGGTGAATTTAGTGATATGTTCAATGAACATTCTAGCTGAAACAATTTCCTCCTTCCAAAGGATAAATATATCATCCAAGAAACGGGTGTACCATGTGGCCCTCTCCAAGAACATAATGTCCTTGAATATGTAATGTCTCTCCCAATAGGCCATAATGACATTAGCAAAATGGCCCCACATGGAGAGCCCATGGCAACACCCATTTTCTGTAAATAGTATTCCTTATTGAAAAGAAAATAATTTTTTTCCAAAATAAGTTGTAATAAATAAATAATAAGGTCAATACTGGACCCTTCCATCTGGTGACTCAAAAGGAATTCCCTTACCCACTCACATCCAATGTCCTGAGGAATGACTGTATAAAGATCACGGACATCGATGGTCAGGAAATTCACATCCTCAAAAAAAGGGGAGTTTATTAATTGTTTCTAGGAAGGTCCATGAATCCTTACATATTTGACTTTCATTTTTTAATACTTCCTATAATTTAACATCTACGAATTTTGCACAAGCATACGTGATAGATTGCCTACCATCAAATGATGGGATGAAAAGGGGGGTTTTCAATGTTTTTATGGATTTAAGGTAATCCAAATGAAATGGGCATCAGGGGATAAGGGATGGAAACATAATTAAATAAATCCAAATCAATTCTCCCATCCAAAAACAAATCCCTGATAAACCCTCTTATATGTTGGTAAGCACCATTTACTTCATTCAAGGAAGTTTTAACATAAGCTTCACTATCCAATAGTAAAAACATACGCTGGATATAATCATTGTTATCCATGAAAACTAAACCACCCCCTTTATCAGGTTTCAAAATTCGTATGTCTGCAAAATTTAAATCTGTCAATATTTCCCTTTCTGTTTGTGATAAATTAAAGGTATCCAGTTTATGTGACCCCTTTTTGTTGAATAAATTCCTAAAGTCGTTCTCACATATTCTCTCAAAAAGTAAAATAGACGGATGTAAAACAGAGTTAAACATACTGGACACTTTAAAGTCTTTAGTTAAACCAGTATTTGGCCCCAACAGAATATTAACGTTCAATTTCCTAGTGAAAGATTTTAAATCAATGATGCTCCTAGCTAAATCACCTCTAGATGATGGTACAAATGTTAGGTCCTTGGCTAGGATGTCAATCAGTAAGGGGTCAGGTGAATATGTTGAATAATTATATACCTTAAAATCTTGGGTACTGTTACACAATATTTTAACAGTGTTCACGTTGTTAACAGAAGGTTCAACATTATTAATAAGCACAACACTGGAACAGGGCCCACAGTCCGAGGGGGCATTTACCTCCTCCTCCTGTTTTGTCCCGTCTTTTTCCAGCGTTGTTGTTAATGGGGTTGATTCTGTTGTCCCCCATTGTTCATACTCTTCTGAAAACCCCGGGAAGTACCCAAACCCTCCTTATTAGTGTTATTATCACTATTAATATTAGCGTTGTTGGAATGTCTGTTAGCAAGCCTGTCACTCCTAAAAGTAGAGGCCTCAGTAGCCATTTCATCATCTAAAATGCTGTCATTTCTAGCAAGATTTTCATCATTGTTTTCAAACTTATTTGAACCACCTGCACCATCACTAAAAACTCTATTCATGTTAGAATTTACAGCAGTAGGAGGTGCGGGATAGGCCCAACCTTTACCATAGGCTGTAGCGTCCCTATTCAATTTCTTAGTTTTAAACTCCTTTTTTTTTAGATAAAGCATTGTCAATACTAGAAAAAATGTGCACAAAATCATATTTATATCTCATAAAATCATTGTCCAAACGAATATTGGAATAAAGTGCAGCAAGTTCAATTTTTAAACTCTCTAACTCAATACAATAATTTTTAACCAATACATGCATAAACTCGACCCCTTGGCGGTCAAATAAACTAAGCAAATCTTTGTGAAACACAGAATTCGGGATTAAACACTTAGGGCAACGCCATTGTCTTAGTCCCTTTGGGACTTGTTGTCTACGTATACATTCATTTAAATATTGCACTTCCAATTGTAATTTTTTTAAAATGAAACAATTTCAAATCAAATGCTTTAAAATTGTTCATTAAGTTAGTATCATCCCCGGTGTTATCCGATGTAAAGGGGGTCCTTAAATTATTGTCAAAGCAACCAGTCCCATCTTTAAGCCATTCGTTCAAAGTTGGAACGGCAAAAGAAGTACTCACTGTTCCGTTAATGTTACTACTGGCATTGGCATTCGAATCCGGTCGACCAGCCAGCAAGTTGCCACCCCTCAAAAGAGAACGAGTGTCCAAAGCCACCGAATCAGATGAAGACTTTCCAGATCCGTCAGGTACGTTGGGGCAAAAGGCCCCCTGCTGCTACATGTCCTCGATCCTGAGATCCTGAGGTACCATACTGTAGCCTAGACGGAGCATGATCCATGGATGCCAGTAAACCGAACTACTATCATTTCCGGAATTGTGAGGCAAAACATCCGCAACTTGAGTTGCGAGCTTTTCAACTCGTTGAGTCAACAAGTGAATTAATTCAGTTTACCAATAGTCCCTGATTCAGTTAGATAACAATGCTTGGGCTTCATTACTAAATAAATCCTGGGACATCGGTGTGGCAAATTCCTCCATGTAGACACAAACTATAAAACCAAATCAAAAACAAACACTAAAAAAATGGATAAAAAGAAAAACACCACACCAAGTTCAAAAATGAGGTTAGCGCTTTCGTTTACTGTTTCAGCAAACTTCTTCAAACAACTGGCAATACAAAAATTCACAACTTAAATAAACTATGGTATCATGACATCACTATACAATTCAGTAGGTCAAACCTCCATTTAAAGAACACACATACCAAACGTGTTTACACATTCATAAAATAGAAAAGAGTAATAACCCTAACAGTGCATATATATTACTTAAATAAATCTTTATAACAAAGAAATAACCATACATTTATATAAAAACATTATATTATCTTGTCAAAGCCCTCAAATTTTACCTCAGTTAAACCTCCTTAACAAACAGCCAGAAGCAGCAGACGAAGAAGCTTCTATAGCATCACAGCTGCACTTGAAGTGTCTGTTCACTTGAGACACCGTAGACAGAAGCA